>NC_142272.1:640254-720254 GCF_052056855.1 Sturnus vulgaris
TCCCTGTGTGCTCCAAATCTTCCAGCACGTTCCATTCGTGTGTGCTGGAGAGCTGCAGGACACAGCCCTGCCCCGTGGGATTGAGAGAAAATTCCAGGGACAGGGAGAAGCTGCTCGGTTTGGCTTCCCTGAATTCCCTGAGTGCTTTGTCCCTGTTCTGGAGAGGAGCAAGGATGGAGCTGAGGCTCTGCAATCCCCAAATTCCACCCCCAGCTCTGCTCAGCTCTTGCCACGAGCTTTCCAGGGGTCATTCCACTCCTTCCTCTGGAGCTGGGGATCATCTTTCTATATTTTTTTTTTTTTTTTTTTTTTTTTTTTTTTGGAACAAAGCAGGATCCTTCACTGCAGACATTGGCAGGTGGGCAGGGCTGGGTGTTTTTCCCAAAGAAATCTCTTCTCCCCCTCCGTGTGACAGCAGCTGCTGGGGCTCCACAGGGCTCCTGATTCCCTTTTCTTGTCCCTCAGGTTGCAACTTAACAACCGCAGTGAAACTGAAAAACTGGGAATTCTTCCCCCTGGACTAAAGCATTGTGTGTGTCTCACTGTTTCTGAATCTTCTCTGAGCAAACGCTGTGGGGGACAGGAAAGTTTTGTCCTGTTTTGTTAGAATTTGCACTTCATTTCTGGTTTAAATCAATTCAGCTGTGTCCTACTAACTGTCCTAAAATAAGGTTATAAAAACCAGATCAATTTTAGCCCTAGATGCATTTCTTTTTTTTTTTTTTTTTTTTTTTTTTTTTTTTTTTTTTTTTTTTTTTGCTTTTATTTCTGTCGACCTCTTTCCCATTGTCCAATCCAGACTCCGGCATTCTGTAATTATGTATAAAGGTTTTATTTATTTAAAATTAGATTAGTTACATTTTTAAATTTAACACCTGGCTGGACAGTGTCTCATTAACGCATTGATTGTGTTTCCTTTGTCTTGTGTTAATAAATATTGATGCCTGGTTGCTTGTTTAGTCCTTCCAGTGCTGTTTTCCATGAAGGAATTTTATTTTTAAGGAAGAAAACGTGGGTTAAAATTGATCCTGGGCAGAGGGAGAACTTGTAAGTATCTTGTATTTTCCAGAAGTTTTGGAGCTCTGGGGTGTGAAGGAGCTGGGCTGGGCAGTGTCCTGTACCTGTAGCTTTGGGAATTTGGGTTTTTGGGGGATCAGAGAAGGGAATGGAGCAGCAGAAGGAGCTGGAAAATTCCCGGGGGAGCTGGAAAGGAACTCAGCCTGGAGAAAAGGAGATCAGGAGGGGGCAGCCAGGGGGGGGATTTGGGATTTTATCCCAGGGAACAGGAGGAGGGGGAGGCTCAGGTTGGACACGAGCAGGAATTTCCCCATGGAAAGGGGAAGGGTCGCGCTTTGGAGGGGCCGTCCCTGGAGCTGCCCAAGGAATTCCTGGATGCTCTGGGCTGAGGACAAGGTTGGACTCGATGCTCTCGCAGGGATTTTTCAACCTCAGCAATTCCGGGATCCTCTGAAAATCCGTGCAAGGTTCTCGAGGTGCCTGGCTGCAGGGAACACTGAATTTCCTGTGATCCCCAGTGATGCCTGAGGACCTGTCCCATGAAAGGAGGCAAACGACTGGATCCCAAAACCTTACTGAGCTCCTAAAACCCGCTCTGGAATAATCCCCAGAGGGGCCAAACCCCGTTACCTGCTGCTTCCTTAAACCCCTCAGCCCCACCCGCGCAGCCCTGAGGAATCGCGCCCACACTCCCGGCCCGTCCCAGCCGGCCGGGGCCTGCCGGTAAAACCCGGCCGCACTGCCCGGTTCCCCGCGCGTGTGCCTGGAATATCGGTAATATCGGCAATATTGGCAATATCGGCAATATCGGCAATATCGTGATTTTCCCGATCGCACAGCGCGCGTTCGCGCCCGCTCCGCCCCGCTCTCCTCCCGCCGGCGGGGGGCGCTGTGGCCGCGCGTGTTCCGCGGGCGGCGCTCTGGCGCCTCCTCTCTGTGGTGCGGCCGGGCGGGGCCGGCTCCAGGCGGCCGCTCTAGCCCGGCGCCCGCGCGCTCCGCGCCGCTGGGGCTCTATGGCGGGGGCCCCTGGGCGCGCACTCTATGGTCGCGGCCCGCCCCCCCCGCCGGCGCCGCTTCCCTGAGGCGGCACCGGGGCCGGGAGCCGGCGGCGGCGGCGGCTCCGGCGCTCCCCACGCGCGGCCCCGCGGGGCTCTGAGGTAAGCACGGGCCGGGGAGGCCGCCCCGTCCCTCTCGGCCCGCCCGCCGCTTCTTCCCCGTCCGCCCCCGCGGGCCGTGAGGGGACGGGCGCGGGCCGTGAGGGGACGGGCGCAGGCCGCGGCCTCGGCGCGGCGGCCGCTGCGGAAACCGCGGGGAGTTCGCAGCGCAGCCGGGCCTGAGGCGCTGCCCTGCGGCCTGGGGCTGCTGCCGGGCCCGCGCCCGCTCGCCCCGGGGATGAGGGGGAAAAAAAAAAAAAAAAATAGGCGGCCTGGGGGTGATGGGGCCCGTCCCGGTGCCGCCTCCCCCTCATAAAAGGTTTCTGGGAGGTGACCGGGGTGTCCCGGGTCCTGCATCCCTCAGTGCCCCGCTCCCCTCGGGAATGCGGGGAAGGGTCTGGGGGTGACGGCTCCGGCCGGTGTTTGATCCCCGAATCCTGCCCGGTGACAAACTCGGCTTTATCGTAACTAAACCGCCGGTAATGAGCGTCCTTACCTATCCTCTATGAATTTCCCCCCAGCCCCGTGTCTGAGCCTTGGTTCCAGTGCTCCGTGAGGATCGGGTGGATTCAGGGCGGCGAGATATAAATGATCGAAATGGGATATAAATGATCTCTGGGCTGTTTTTCTCTCACAACTATCAGGTCCCCGATGAGGATAAAATACTGATATTTTTAGGCTGCAGCGTTCATTTCTGAAGGTCCTGTCATGGGAAGTTCCTGTCCAGGCTGGTGCTGGGTGGGGAGAGTGGGAGAAATCCTATGAGGAAAGTGCTCCTGGAGTTTTAAGGAATAACTTTGTGTGTTTGTGGGATGGAATCTGGAGCAGTGACTGGGCACGGTGACTTGCTTTCTGGCACATCTTGGGATGTGCTGCCCTTTGCTGTGTCTTTTATTGATTTCTGGGGGGAAAAAATGGAGTTCTGTCAGTTTTCTAGGTGAGCAAATTTTCTCCAAGTGTCTTAATGGCAAAATTAGGTGAATAATATTTTCACTGCTGAAAGCAGCTGATTTTGAGGAGCCCAAATTCCCCCAGATTACTTAAGTATCATTTAAGAAAATGTTTTGAAATCCCTTTGTGCAATTTGTAAATGTCAGAATTTGACTCCTGTCACTATTTGAGAATAACATTCTGTGTCAAATATTCGTTTATTTCTGATGTTATAAAAAATATAATCAATTGGCTCTTAGAATATTTCACTGATGAAACATCATTCAAACCTTTCCTCTGCTCAGTTTGCAAGGGCAAAACAGAACTTGGTTTCTCCCTCTGGTGCTCTGTGTAGCATTTTGGAGAATTTACAGAATTAGTGAATCAGTGGAAGTTTTGGGAATGAGTTTTCTTTTTTAATTAATGTGTTTCTGATGGTTTTGCGTGGTGGTTCATGCACACTGAAGCCCGTGGCATTTGGAGGGCGTCTGTGAACTTTGAGAAATGAAACATGCTCCCATGAACTGTGACATTGCTGTTTACGTTTCAGAGGAAGGTGATTTTGAGGCTCAGGTTTGAAGTGGGATAAATTTTCTTGTCTGGAGGGAGATGATGCCCAGAATTTTAGGAGTCCTTAAAGCAAATTTCACGAGCTGCTGTTGCAAAATCCTTTCAGTGAAATGACTTTTGAGGTGGAGCTGCACGGAGACTTCGGGTTTGCTGTGAAAATCACCACCCTTACCTGTCTGGTTATAAAGAAGTGGTGTTTGTACAGATTGGGACAATAAAGCCTTGGGTGTTGCTCCTCTTGTCATTGTTCTGTGACTGCAGAATTCTTTCTTCACCCCAAAGCTTTCAGCTAAATAAATGAAATGCAGCTGTCAGAGCAGTTTCACCTGGGGGTGGCTGTGCTCAGGTATTATCCTTTTTGGTGCTTCTTGTCAGAGCTTTAGACCTGCAGGCTGAGGTTTTTCCTTAGAACCTCTCTCTTCACACAGGTAGATGCTAATCCAGGGGAAATTCCTGGTTTTCCAGCTAAATAAAGTTAAAGTCTTGTGTGACACTCACATCTCCAGAGGCTGTGAGGTGCAGAGTGAATTTCCATCTTGTTGCAATCCTTGTGCTAAATCTTTTTATTGATCGATGTTGGATGAATAATTAAATATTCCGGAGCAAGCAGGGATGAATTAAACTCAAAACCCCTATTTCTAATGGGAAATACTTTATCTTTTATTCCTGTAAGCAGAACTTCACACCAGTGAGAGAAAGGTCAGCAAAACCCTCTGGGGTGTTTATTGGGGGCTTTTATTGGTTTCACTCTTTCTTGCAGGCTGTTTTGAGTCTTTCATGGGACACTAAGGTAGAGAAATGAATAGCAGGGAGGGCAGGCTGTGGTTTAGCACTACAGAAATGAATGGAGGTTTCTGTAGCACTGGAAATTTATTGTCATTTTTGCTGCTGCCTGGATTTTGGTTTGAGGGGCCCTGGTTAACCTTTGCAAGGTGCAAAATGTCGATTTTCTTTATAAAAGCTAAAATTGTGTCTGAGGACAGATAAAGCTGTGTCCACTGCAGGTTTGTCATGAATCCTGCTCCTAATCTTGAATGTTTGCAGGATGAGGATGTTGGGAAGCTGCATCATTGTCTGGGGAAGGATTGGTCTGTGCTGGAAGGGACACACAGAACCGTGGATTTGTTTTGGCTGGGAGAGACCTTAAAGAACGTCTCGTTCCAGGCCCCTGCCTGGATCACCTTCCACTGTCCCAGGCTGCTCCAAACCCTGTCCAGCCTGGCCTTGGGCACTGCCAGGGATCCAGGGGCATCCCCAGCCTCTCTCAGGGAGAAATTCCTTCCCAAAATCCCATCCCGCCCTGCCCTCTGTCAGTGGGAAGCCCTTGCCCCTTTTCTTGTCACTCCAGACCCTTGTAAATGATCTTTACAGCTCCTTCAGGGGCTGCAAAGGCACAGTTGGGTTACCCTGGAGCTTCTCTTTTCCAGGCTGAACAATCCCAATCCTCCATCTCTCGTAGTTTTTGTGTCACCCGGTTTTGTCCCCACAAAGCCCTGCTTTAGTGACATTTTTGGACCCCTCAGAGCAGGACCGTGCTCTTGGTTGACTCTTCCCCCCAGGAGTGATCTCTGGGCTGCGTGCTGTGGTTCAGCTCAGCAGGGAAAAATCAATGACTCACATTTCCACAGAAAGAAATGTAATTTCCAGTCTCATAGCAACTGTCCTTTCAACACTTTCAAACCTTCTGTGACAAAATGTTTAACACTCACCCATCAGCTTTTAATGCTCCAGGCTGGTCCGCCCACTCCCCCCAGCTGAAACCTGCATTTGTGCATCCCTGAATCCCCCAGAATCCGAGGGGGGATGCTGGCAAGACGCTCAACAGTTAAATATAAAATCTTAGACATGAGAGAAGTGTTGCTGACTGCATTACATCAAGACAGAGTGACTCTTAAAATTCAAAACTGTGTTCTCTTCACTTTGATTTGAGTCCCTGGTTTGTTTTTATACACCTTCAGATAGTTTAAAATAGGTTTGGCTGGTAGCTTGGCTAAAATATTTTTGGAAATTATCTTACTTAGAGAAAGATATTCTTTAGTATAAAGAATCTTGGTTTTCTTCAAGCTGAAAGAGAGCAGGGTTAGGTGGGATATTGAGAATTGGAGGGCAAAGAGCTCACTGAACTTGTCCCAGTGAGACCAGAATCACCAGGCACTGAGGGCATAAAACACGGGTGGAACTGGGCACCTGTGTGCTGTCCAGATGTGTTACTAACTGGATTTAACTGGTTTTTCTCGTAGCTGATGATGGAAGAGGTGCACAAGGGTGGCAGCAGCAGCTCTGTTCCGTCCCAGCCCTCAGCTGTACAAGGTACAACCCTCCAGGCAGCTCAGCTCTCTCATATTGCTCAACAGGTAAAGCCTGGGCTGGATCTCAGCAAACATTTCAGGGAGTTCAGAGCCACTTCTTATGTGCTGCAAACTTATAGGTGCATTCTGAGAAGAATTCAGAGAAGAAAAAGCACAAAGAGGCTGAGAAAAGTGTGTTTGTTTGATGGTGGATGGCATAAAATTAATTTAAAAGTGTTTAAAAAGGTAATTTTTGTGTTTGTACAGTGCAAAGTGCAGCCCAGATCTGGGTTTAGTCGACTACAGGAGCTGCTCAGGAATAAATGAAGGCCTGGTTTCATTTTTTCCTTAGAAAAAGCATTTCCAGCTCTTTTTGTAGTAGCAGCAATCCTGGGTACTCAGCACCATGGAAACACTTGGATTTTAGCCCAACATGAACATATTTAGCCTAATAAACCATATCAACTTGAATATTTGAGATTCTTCCTCTAAGGTGACATCCTTGTCAGAGCTTTAACCTGAATCCTTTAGAACTGGTGAGGGAGTGAATCCTTCCAGGAGGCTTTTCCTGGGAAAAAGCAAATGTTTTACAGCTCATCCACTGTTTATCCTGTGGAGGCAATTGGAATTTTGATGCAAAATTTAGAAATAGGAGAGGAGAGAATATCAGCAGGTGTGCTGGGGTTTGTTTCCAGGCTGGTTTCCTGATCTGTTTTTATATAAAGTTCTGATTGTCCCTTAATATCATGAGTTATGATACAAAATTGACTGGAAATTCAGCTGTGTGTATTTTAATGATCCCTTCATCTTCTCATGTATTTCAGATTAATAAAAGTAGTGAAGAAATTTCATGGCAAAGGTGGTTATTTACTTACAGTAAATACAGCAAACAACTTGAATTTTTATTTTTTTTGTGAACATATGGAAATGTGAACAATATAAATTGAATTAAAGTGCAAAGACTTATGTGAGTTCAACATCAAAACTACAAACCCTCTGGGAAGCTGAAGCATTTTCACGTTTTTAATATGTTACATAATATCACATATTTGCTTATGTGACACAATACCACATTTGATTTTTCTCCAACCAAAGGAAATGAATTGTTTCAGCGTTTTTCATATGCAAATAATGTCTAAAAAAATGTGCATCTTTAAAGGTACTTCAGTGACTTAATTAGAATTAAAATAAGCTGCTAATTTGGGTTCTCCACCAGTTTTCCTCCACGTGTTGCACTTCCTGAGTCCCGTGGCACAAAGGTTTTACTGATGGTTTTTGGTCTGTTGTAGATGTCTCTCAGAGGTTCTGCTCCTCTCACAGTGGTTCAGCTTCCTGGAGAGCAAGTCCAGGTCCAGGGAGTCATTCAGACAGCTCAGTCCTCCTCTGTGATCCACTCCCCTCAGGTGCAAACCGTGCAGGTAACTCCAGAAGGGCTTTAAACACCCCCCACCTCTGCAGTCGTGTAGGTGGGAAGGTGTGAAAAGGTGCTCAGAGACTTCTCAGCCCCAGCTGTCAGGGACAGTGAGCAATCCAAGGACAGCCCTGTGGGATTCCCTCCTTTGGGCTCGAAATCCTTCCTGGTGGGAAGTCACCTTTGGAGTCAGAACGAAACCATTTGGTGTCACCTCCCTTTATTAACAAATCCAGCCCACAGCTCTGCAGGTGGTGCCTTGGCAGCCAAAGGAGGGGAGTGGGGAATAGCAGAATAATTCATAGTGGATTAAAATGAGTGTTTGGGAAAGGTGGAGCTGCCTGAAGGGGAGGGAGCTGCTGGGTGCTCTCATGCTGTCCTGTCCTCCCTTCTGGTCGTACCCAGGTCTCTCCTTGTGTCTCTTACTCCCTTGCCATGTGATTTTTGTAAGAGTCCCTTCCAAGAGGTACCCAGGGAGTTGAGTTTGTTCCTGCTCCACTCAGCCCCTGCTGCAGAGCCCTTGGGGACCTGGAGTTCCCCTGGGATCCCCCTGCCAGGGGAGGGAGGAGCTGCCCTAAAGCCCAGCAGTTTGTCCCCGATCCTTGTCCCACACCCCTCTCCTCAAACCACCCTAAACTGATCCCAGGAGAAGATACCTGGCAGGGATTGCCAGCTGGCAGTGCTGACAAAAACATCAGAGCAGGGAGAGGAGAACGTGTCACTGCTGAAAGCTCTCAAACGTCTGCATTGGCTGCTTGGTGGTGCTCGTGTCTGTTAAAGTCTCTTTCCTTTTCCTTCCCCCTCATTGCACTGACTGGATTCATTCCTTTTCTGTAATTTATGAGCATTGTGGCTTTGTTGGGAGGGGAAAAAAGGGGTACAACACGAGCAGGTTTTTTTTTTTTCCCTGCTGATCATAGGCTGCTCTGTGTCTGAGTTCAGTGAGAGGCTTTTCCCAGAGCTCTGTGCATTCCTCTGCACTTTGTTACTGGCACATGGATAAGAACAAATAAATGTTTTGTTCACTAATAAGGAGCATCAGAGACAAAATAACACTTGGAACTGGATGAGCACACAGTGAAATAAAGAAAATTGTAGATAGTACTTTGTGTATTTACTCCCTGACGTGCTGCTGCCTTAAATATGATTTTCATTGCACTTTTACATTCTCACCAACAAACCCCACTGCTCCTCTTGTACCTACAAGTTTCCAGGTGCTTTCTGTGTTTGACCTGGTGTTCCTGTTCCCTTTCTCACCAGGTATCTTCCTTGTCTGAGAGTGAGGACTCTCAGGACTCCTCAGACAGCATTGGCTCCTCACAGAAGGCTCGAGGCATCTTGGCTCGTCGTCCATCCTACCGGTACGGGTGTGACACACTTGGGGTTTTTATTTGGAGCCAAACCAGCTCTCCCCATGCTTTGCAGTATTCTGCTGCCCTCCAGGTTGTTTTCTTTCCCTTGAAACATGCAGTGAATCTGTTCATGCACTGAACGTTCTGAGCCATCGTTGCTGTGAGGAAACTTTGACTCCACTAAGTGGAGATTGGCCTCAGCAGGATTTTGTACAGGGCAAAATGTTCACCAGCTGTTAATTTTACTCAGTTGTATCATTTTCCTGAAGTCAGGAGTGCAGTCAAATGTCAGATTCCTTTTTTTCACAGAAAAATTTTGAAAGATCTTTCTTCTGAAGACACACGGGATAGAAAAGGAGATGAGGAAAGTCCTGGAGTCTCCACTGTCACCTCCATGTCTGTCCCCACGCCCATCTACCAGACAAGCACTGGACAGTACAGTAAGTTATCCAAAATATCCTCACAGCTTTTCTTCAACTTGCCTCAAAAAACAGATTTCCTTAAATATTTGAGCAAGATGAAGGACAGAATTTGGTTATTATCTAGTAGGCAATAAAGTTAGTACATAGAAGTAACTGGTGTTTACAGACTCAGTGCCTTGTAATTTAAATTTTTTGCACATTAAGACATTTGTTGGTATGGAGCACACAGTGCTGTTCTTTGCTGGATTTAACCCAACATGTCAGTGAAGACACCTATATAGATGTATAGATATATCTATAGATATATATATGTATATCAGTCATAGGACCCACTAAAAGGCTCCTGTGGTATCAGAGAGGTACAGAAAATTAGGATTTGTTCCTTTGATGTTCCCACTTGGTGTTCATGGGGGGGTGGGATGCCCTGGCACGGTTGCCCAGAGAAGCTGTGGGTGCCCCTGGATCCCTGGCAGTGCCCAGGGCCAGGTTGGACAGGGCTTGGAGCAGCTGGGACAGTGGGAGGTGTCCCTGCCCATGGCACTGGATGAGCTTTAAGGTTCCTCCCAACCCATCCTAGGATGCTGTGATTTATTTTGTGCTCTACAAACCCTCTTGTCCATGTCCTTCCCTCGCAGTTGCCATCGCGGCCAACGGGCTGCAGCTGGCAGGGCCGGGGGCAGACGGGGTGCAGGGCCTGCAGACTCTGACCATGGCCAACACCAGCAGCTCCCAGCCCGGGACCACCATCCTGCAGTACGCCCAGACCTCGGATGGGCAGCAGATCCTGGTGCCCAGCAACCAGGTGGTGGTGCAGAGTGAGTAGCCCCGGGGATGTGGTTACAGCCCTGTCACCTGAGTGTCACCCGCTAATGCTGCCCCTCTGTGTCCCCCAGCTGCCTCTGGGGACATGCAGACCTACCAGATCCGCACCACGCCCACCACGTCCTCCCTGCCCCAGACCGTGGTGATGACGTCCCCGGTCACTCTGACGTCACAGACCAGCAAGACGGACGATCCCCAGCTGAAACGGGAGATCAGGCTGATGAAGAACAGGTATGTGAGAGCACCTGAGCTCTGAGGGGGTGCTGAGTTTGCTGTGCTGAGATCCTGCAGCCACTGAGCTTGGGAAAGACTTCCAGGATCATAAATCCTGTGACAGATCTCCACCAGAGCACTGAGTCACACCTCCAGGGATGGGCACTGCAAACCACCCTGGGCAGCCCCTTCCAGTGCCTGACCACCCTTCCCATGGGGAAATTCCTGCTGCTGTCCAACCTGAGCCTGCCCTGGCACAGCCTGAGGCCATTTCCTCCTGTCCCTGTTCCCTGGGGACAGAGCCTGACCCCCCTGCCCCTGGCTGCCCCTCGTGTCAGGGAGCTGTGGAGAGGGAGAAGGTCCCCCCTGAGCCTCCTTTTCTCCGGGCTGAGCCCCCCCAGCTCCCTCAGGAATTCTCCAGCTCCTTCCCCAGCTCCATCCCAGCTCTGGATATGCTCCAGCCTGTCTGTATTTCACCTGCAGTGAGGGAAGGGCCTCAAGAGTGTCCAGCTCAGGGGGGCAATCCCATGGCAGGTACAGCCCAGGTGCCCTTGGCCTCTTTCCCCACCTGAGCACACCCAAACATGGCAAGTTGTGCCCCAGGCATGGGAATTTTTGCCCCAGCCATGGGAATTTTTGCCCCAGGTACAGCAATTTTTGCCCCAGCCATGGGAAGTTGTGCCCCAGCCATGTCCCTCAAGCCTCACAGTGTGGAGAAACCAAAACTGGGTTTCCCCTGCAGATTGGCTGCCGTGGGTGTTACCAGATCCTGCAGAATTTCCTGCTCTCCTCAGGCAGTTTTGGCTTGGTTTTGTTCCAGTTCCAATATTGGTCAGTATTGTGATGTTCAGAAAATAGATCTCACACCTAAAATGAAGAACTCTGCTTCTCTGTTGCAGAGAAGCTGCCCGGGAATGCCGTAGGAAGAAGAAGGAATATGTGAAATGTTTGGAAAATCGAGTGGCAGTCCTGGAAAATCAGAACAAAACTCTAATTGAAGAGCTAAAAACTTTGAAAGATCTTTACTGTCATAAAAGTGTGTAAGAAGAGAAGGTAAAAGCCTTTGGGGACTGGTGAAATATCAGAGGAAATTTTTTTTTTTTTATACTGAATTTTTTAAACTAGATGAAAGGTCAAAAAATGAAACTTTTCTACCTAGATTTCACAGCTCAAAGACTCCATAGATTTTCTTTACAACACGTTGGTGACAAAGTACAAACAGGAAACAAGAAAACCTCACCAAAATTCCTGCTGGCACAACTGGAAACTGATAAATTCAAGATTGCAGCTACAGTGGAAGGACACGTGGCGAGGCAGGTGATGAGAGTTTTTTGAAAATTCCTACGGATACCTCTGCTAAGGGAGGTAAAATTTGGTTACAAAGGAAACATGGATGAAACAGAATCCTTGCCATAGCTGACATTATTAGTAACGTTTATAACCAGTGTATGTTTTGATTTCTTACTCTTTTTCAAGCCTTTTTCCTTCAGTTATTTGTCTGTAAATATTTTTATTTTAACCTGTAAGTTGATATTTACAGGTGCAGATGATAAAAAAGCTGATACTTTGCTCGAGGTATAAATTATGTTTTTACTCTTTCTCAGATGGCAGTTGAAAAAGTTGGGATGGTTTTTTTCCATGTTTGGCGTTTTTATCAGATTGGGGAAGGATCTGCAGAAGGCAGCAAGAGGTTTGGTCCTGGAAATGTCTGAGGCAGGGAAAATTGTGCTGATTTTCGTAGAGAATTCAACACATCAATGATTTTAAAGCACAGTGGGAGGGACAAGGACTGGTGACAAAAGTTCTGAAGAATTTCTGAGATTAAACTTCTGAAATTTTTTAATTTTGCAAGAGTTTGTTCTTAGTTCTGGGCATGAGAAACATCAATCATTGAAAATTAAATTGTGTGCTGATCATATCTACAATTAAACACTCAATGCTTGTCCTGGCTGGGGATTCTCCCAGGCTTTGGAACGTGAAACCAAATAGAAGAAAAATGATGTAGTAAAAAATGGAAGATCTATACCAAAGGGTTATGAGGTTCTAATCTCTGGTTTATTGCTGGAAGTAGAAAATTACAATTTCCAGCCTAATTTTGTAAGGTAGGAGCTATTTTGCAAAGTAATGGTGTCTTTGTAAGCAAATTCTATATTGCAAACAGGGAGATGGTTGGTATATTTTGTAGCTAAATTGTGATCTTTACAAAACCTGAAATTGAGTTTCTATACGTATTTTGACAGTTTATATCTTTCATTTTAGTAACCAAATGAAATATTTTGTGAACCAGATTTTCAAGGATATATTTTTATGGATAGTACAAAGTCAAATGAGATCCTCTTTGGTGTAGGAGATACTTGAATTAATTTTGTATGTCTGTAGGCAACTTGCAGAAAAAACGGATCCTAAAGAGTATTGGGGGGGAAAAAAAGAGGGGGGAAAAAAAAGGAATTAGGGCTTTTTACTCCCCAGAGTTGACAATATCTGCACATGAGATCTCGTTGTGTCAGAGAGTCCAGTTTGTACAATTTTAATTCGTTTCAGGTGAAAATGAAAAGTTTGACACGATCTCCATTCTTGGAGACCCCCCCAGAGCTGTCTGGCTGTGGGCCTGGTGGGCAGGACATGGTTCTGGTGAGGACCCAGTCCTGGCCAAGGTGTCACCCTGGTGGCCAGGACAGGGTCCTGGTGGCCAGGAGAGGGTCCTGGTGGCCAGGCCGTGCTCCTGGACAGGTGCTGTGGGTGACTGCAGTGCTTCTTGCATGAGTAATAAACCATTTCATAGCTGGGATTGAATCCTGCTTCCAGTTCTGTCAGTGGGAATTACACGATGGACTGTGAGAGCTCTGTGTGTGTCGTGCTAGCTCAGATCTGGATGGAATTCCAAGCTCTGCTCCCTCCCTGGATGTGTAATGCTTATCCCATGGTCAATCAGTATTTTTGATTTAATTTGGAAATTAATGGACTTGTAGCAAGCAGAGCTCTTTGCCATGAGGAATCTGCATTCCACAATCTCCTGGTTAGTGGGCTAGAAAAGGATTTTTTTTTTTTTTTCCCCTGAAGTTCCCAAGTCTCTGATTGCTGTGGGCACGAGTCCCAATGTTTCCTTTAGGTCAGGCTGGAGTGTGACTCCTGGTCGTCATCATGTCAGAAAAAACTTTTTGTGGCACATCAGAAATAAGGTAGGGGAAGTCCTAAAGTGAGGGAGCTGCTGGCGTTTCCTGTTTCTTTGGTGGAATTTCAGGAAAATGGAACAGCCTGGAACGTGCACCTCAGAGAACTGGACCTTCCCTCAGCTCTGTGTAACCTGGCATGGGGGAGAGGGTTTGACCTGCAGTTCTCAACTGCTTTGGGAACTCTGTGGTAGCTCATCCTCACTGTGTTCTCTTTTTTTTTTTTTTTTTTTTTTTTTTCTTTTTTTTCTTTTGTAATATGGAACAATAATAAACAAAAAAATATCAAGTGTTAAGACTGTAAAAACCTGGTGGCCAATTCTTCTTGTATCCAGCAAGGGAAGCACCTGTCCTGCCAGACACACCAGGAGTCAATTTTTATACTCTTAAAATCATGTGTTGGAAAAGAACAGCTGGTTTTTCATCATGGAAATAATAAACAGTAACACAAGTTTGTTCTTTAAGCACTGATTATGAAGTTCTTAGTTTGGATTTACTTTCAAATCTCGATTTTAAAGAGTAAAATCTCATTCCTGAGGGTAAGAGATGCAGCAGCTGATGCTGTTCTGCTGGTTGGTTCCAAACAGTCCGTGCTTTCCATGAATTGTAAATATTTGTTGAAACAATTAATGGTTGCAAATTTTGATCTTGGTAAATAAAGTCGCTAAAATATTATAATTCTGATGGTCCCTATTTATTTTTAATGAAGTTAGAGCTGCAGTGGTGGTGACCAGGTTGTGAATACCTGTGTGGATCAAATCATATGCCAGCCAGGAATAAATAAGCCAATTTTAGTGGAGGAAATGGCACTTGGACACAGTGCTAGAAATCATGAGTGCGGAACAGCTTTTATCTTCCTGCAGGGATTTTTTTACCTTCTTTGTGTGCAATAAGCTGAGCCACAGTTAAGGTTTGGTTAATTAAATGGTTAATTAAAACCTTGGTGTGCTCTGCTGGTTTTTGCCCGGCAGGGGGAGCATCTGCCACCCCAAACCCTCCTGGTGTCACCGAGTTTGTTTCACCTTCTGATGGCTGGGAAAGCACAGAAACAGAGTGGCAAGGAAGTGTTTGTCCAGTTGATGACATTTCTGTATTCGATTTTCCTTATTAGTGCCGAGGCTGTTACTGTTTCCTCTCCTGTCAGTGTGGATATCAGAGGCAGGAAACAAAAAACACAACGGCAAACATAACTTCTAAAAAGTAAGTGCACATCCTTTGGCTCTTGGTTTTATTGGGAATCAGGAGGGAGCTGATTTTTCTCCAAGCTTTTTTTTTTTTTTTTTTTTTTTTTTAATCTCACCTCCACGATGTTTTGCCCCTCTACAAAATCTGTGCCAGCACTGTGTGTACCACAGCCAGGAGGATGCTGAGCGTGGTGCTCAGGGGGTTCCAAGTCTTGTTAATCAACAGCAGTTTTGTTTTTATCCATGTTCTGTACTGGGACAGGCGCACGTAGATCCCGGGGTACTTGGGGCGGCCACAGCCCACCCCAAAGCTGGCGATGCCAATGAGGAAATACTTGTCAGTGTCAGGGTGGTAACACACCAGGGGGCCCCCGCTGTCACCCTACAAATGAACACCACAAAAACCAGCAGCATGTAAAGGTTTCCTTGCAGGGAACAATTCAGGCAGTCATCAGGCTATTTTTTAGATTTATTTTAAGCAGCTCGGTTAACTGGACAGTCACAATGGCAGTAACGTGTGGGCAGCAGCACGTGGACAACTCAAGGGAAATCTGGTGTTGCTCAAAGACACAGAATCAGCATCCCTGAGCTTGGAAAGGCCCTCCAAGGTTGGACCATCAAGTCCAGCCTGTGCCTGATCCCCACCTTGTCCCCAGCCCAGAGCTCTGAGTGCCACCTCCAGTCCTTCCCTGGGGATGGGGACTCCAAACCTCCCTGGGCAGCTCCACTGAGAAATTCCTCCTGATTCTGGCCAGGACACTGCACTGAACAGAGCCCCAGGCCTGCACTGCTTCAGTATCTTTTAACTCGGGTTCTGTTTTCTCTCTGCACCTTTTCATGCCTAAACCTAAACTTTCACTCCTCACTGAACTGGGGAATTCATCCACACGGTCTGGGAGCTCCAAGAGACACAGTGAGGAGCACACATCCTGTGTCTTGGCCGTGTCACCTGCTCAGGGAAAACTGCTGAGAGAAGCAGGAAGTGTATCAGACAAAGCACTTAGGATACATTATGGGGTTTAATTAAAAATGTCTCCATGTCCCAGCTGGTGCTGCAGCTTCTGCCAGTGCTTTGGACCTGAGAACTGGCTTTTCCGAGAAAGAGGTGGTGATTGCTGAGAATTTAAATGGAAATCATGCCACATCCCTGAGCCACTTCCTAGAGCCCTGTCCCTGAACCACATCCCTGAGCCTTACCTGTGTCCATGCTGCTCTCCAGTGTAAGAGCAGGTGGGACATACGTGTGCTTCACACACTGCATGGTGCAGTGTCCAGCGTTTTGTCTCATATATAATTTACTGACACCTTTGTGGCATAAAAATGTTGCATTCTTCATCCTTTGTTCCCCTATTCCTGTCATCTTCCCAATAGCACCAAATTCTTTGTGTACATTTTTGCTTTGCAATCACCATCCCACCCTTTCACGATGCTTCCTTTGCGTTTGACGTGTTTTCCAGTCAACATTTCCGATATTTTAATTAACTCTACTACCAATGACGACGCTGCTGAGCCTCTGGCTTGGGAGTTGCCCCGAGGCAGGTGGGGCAGGTGGGCAGGGCTCCCTTCTCACCTGGCAGCTGTCGGTGCCTCCGGCCCAGGCGCCGGCGCAGAGCGCTTTGTCATCCACGAGCCCCGCGTAGCCCTCGGAGCTGTTGCACAGGCTGGGAGGGAGGATTCCCACTTGGGCTTCTTTTAGCACAGATGAGGTTTTACCTTGAATGGAGACAGAATTTAGAAAGGTGAAATATGCTGGGGTGTGTAGCAATTTTACTGTGGTGGTTTGTTGTTTTTTTTTTTTGTTTTGCCAACCTAGGTGTGTTCCCAGACATGTTTAGACATGGGTATGACACAAACCCTGGGTTAAAGGTGTGAAGACTTGGGTTTGATGTAGATTTTGCAATTCTTCCTCAGAAGAAGCATCAATGATAATACACCTGCCTTATCAAATACAATCAAACAATCCCAGCTGACCCCAAAGCTCCCACACACGACACCAACTGGCATTGAATCTGTGCCCAGTGGGAGTAAAGAGGGAATTGGAGGGGGTGTAGCCATTCATAAATCCCATGAGAACCCCTCAGTTCACAACATGTGCCATCACAATTGTTGCTTTTCAATAAAATAGCTGTTTCCAGCAGCCCACGTTGACCTATACCACAAATCTGGAATCAGCTGAGCTTATTTTCCTTTCTTTCATGTCATACTTGGAAGAAAGGCTGGGAAATGTAATCCTGTGGTTAAAGCTGTGTGGGTCTAACCTGCTTGTGATGGAAAACCCCTGAAAGCAGATCCTCACTGCAGAGATAAATGTATGAGATGGCCATAACCTGAGCAAATCCAGTTGGAATCCCAGAAAGGTTTGGGTTGGGAGGAACCTAAAAGATCATCCAGTTCCAGCCCCCTGCCATGGGCAGGGACACCTTCCACTATCCCAGGTTACTCCAAGCCCTGTCCAGCCTGACCCTGGACACTTCCAGGGATGGAGCAGCCACAGCTGCACTGGGCAATCTCACAAGGTGAGGAGAGAAATTTGCTCCCATCAATCCCTGTCTGCTTTTACTTACACACCTTCAGGAATATATTTCTTCCCAATTTCTAATTTCCCGATTTCCTCCCAATATCTAATCTGAACCTTTCCTCTTTCAGTTTGGTGCCATTCCCCCTCGAAAGGTGAGGAAAGGCCTTTAAGATCCAAGCGCAAGGTGAGATTCTGAGCTCGGGGAGCTGGCGCGGGCAGCAGCCCTGGTGTGCGGGTCAGGACGTGCCCCGTACCCTTCTCGGCCGTGCGTCCCCAGCCGCTGATGTAGCAGTCGGAGCTGTTCTCCAGGGGCGGCACCAGCGCGGCCGGGGGCAGGCACATGGGCTGGATGTAGAGGCTGGAGCGCACCGCTGACTTCAGCTCCAACAGAGCCACGTCGTTCTCGAAGGTTTCCCTCTTGAACTGCGAGTGCACGATGATCCTCCTGATCCTCCTCCTGGCCGTGTGCGGGCCGTGCTTCTGCAGGTTGTGCGCGCCCAGAACGGCTCGCCAGGAGCACGGATCCCTGCGAGAGACAATTCCCGGGGTTTTTTGTTGGTTAACCCTTTGTTTTCACAGAATCACGGAAGCCAGGAATGGCTTGGATTGGAGGCACCTTAGAGCTCATCCCATCCCTGCCATGGCAGGGACACCTCCCACTGTCCCAGGGTGTTCCAAACCCCATCCAGCCTGGCCTGGGACACCTCAGGGATCCAGGGGCACCCCCAGATTCTCTGGGCACCCTGTGCCAGGCCCTCCCCACCCTCACAGGGAGGAGAGAAATTTGTTCCCGATATCCCCTCTATCCCTGGCTGCTTTTGCTTATGCACCTTTAGGAATATACATTGGAAATTCCATAGTAAATATTTCCTGGAGCAAATTTGCCTCATCACCCTTCTGCCCATGTGAACTCCCTTTGCCTATTGTTGGTTATGGCTGTGAAGGAAAATTCAGATTAAGGATTTAGGATGACACCCAGATTTTGCCTCCCACCCCATCTCAGCAGAGGCCATCAGGAGATATTAATCTGAAAAAGCTGAAAACATGGTTTTGTTCTGGATGATGGAAGGAGGCTCATCCCTCACAATGCTCCTAAAGACTCTACTTGTAGCTAGACCTGGGAAATCCATGATCTAGAATTAAAATAGCGACTATCAAGTTAATATTAAATTTAGAAATAAGGGTAAAGTCATTCATTGAGATCTGAATTTGGCCTGGGATGAGCTATAAAATTCAAATTAACCTCCAAAATTAAGGTAAAAATTAAATTGATAATTTCAAGAGGCATTATATTGCAAATGTTTGTTAAAAGCAAACAAGGAGCCGGTGTAACAAAGTCCTGATAAAGGATGAAATTCTGAGTATCACAGATTTTACATTTCACTTTCCCCCAGGTCATGGTTGAGTCAACACAGTCGATGTTGACTGAAGCAGATTGTGCAACTGTGGTAAAGGCTGGAAAATAAACCACTGCTGGGAGCTGAAATGCCCCAGAGTTGCTGTAAGTGCAGTTAAAAGTCTGTTCTGAGGACTTATTACCACATTGTCAAAAAAACCCACCAAAATTAAGTGCCAAATTGTTGGTTCTGATCAACAAGAAAAAAGGAAATAGTGAATAATGAATGAATTGGAGTGTTTGTAATCTAAATACCACAACATTTTGTGGTGAGTTTTAGTGGTTAAGAAAATTCTATTAACCAGAAAAATCAGAGCTCTGTGGAACAAAGCAACCCAAACTAATTTGGGGGGAGTGGGCTGGGGAAGGGAGCAGAAAATTTGGCACGGGAGAGAATCCTCCTGCTCCAGCTGCTGTTCCACAGGGAGCAGCTCCTTCCCCAGCCATGATCCCAGCACTAGGCTGGGGTGAATGATCCAGAGCTGGAAAAGCCCAGGCTCAGGGCTATAAATCTGTAAATCAATAATATAAATCTATAAATCAAAACCAAACAGTTCTTTGTTAGAAACAACCCAGGTAATTCTGGCTCAGGCCAAAAGGGCACAGCCAAGATCCCTCGATGTTGATTTATGATTCTTGGCTGGATATTGCTGATGTTGGCAGGTTTGGAGTCCCCATCCCCAGGGAAGGACTGGAGGTGGCACTCAGAGCTCTGGGCTGGGGACAAGGTGGGGATCAGGCACAGGCTGGACTTGATGGTCCAACCTTGGAGGGCCTTTCCAAGCTCAGGGATGCTGATTCTGTGCCTTTGAGCAACACCAGATTTCCCTTGAGTTGTCCACGTGCTGCTGCCCACACGTTACTGCCATTGTGACTGTCCAGTTAACTGAGCTGCTTAAAATAAATCTAAAAAATAGCCTGATGACTGCCTGAATTGTTCCCTGCAAGGAAACCTTTACATGCTGCTGGTTTTTGTGGTGTTCATTTGTAGGGTGACAGTGGGGGCCCAAGTTGGACTTGATGGTTTTGGAGATGTTTTCAACACGACCTTTTCCCCAGCCCTGTTCCTGGCTCTGGATGTCCTCCAGCCCCTCAAGATCTTCCTCATCATGAGGGCCCAGAACTGGACACAGCACTGGAGTGGCCTCACAGTGCCCAGCACAGGGGGACAATCCCTGCTCTGCTCCTTTGGCCACCCTGGGACACGACTCAGGTGCCCTTGGCCTCCTTCCCCACACCCAAGGGGGCTCAGCCATTCTGCCCAGGGAGTTCAGCCTGGTGCCCAGGGTGCCCAGGGGGCTCAGCAATGGTACCCAGGGAGTTCAGCCATGGTGCCCAGGGCTCAGCCTGGTGCCCAGGGGTTTCAGCCTGGTGCCCAGGGCTCAGCCATGGTACTCAGGACTCAGCCTGGTGCCCAGGGGTCAGATGGTGCCCAGGGGTTTCAGCCTGGTGCCCAGGGCTCAGCCTGGTGCCCAGGGGGCTCAGCCTGGTGCCCAGGGCTCAGCCATGTTGCCCAGGACTCAGCCTGGTGCCCAGGGGTCAGATGGTGCCCAGGGGTCAGATGGTGCCCAGGGGTTTCAGCCAGGTGCCCAGGGGGCTCAGCCTGGTGCCCAGGGGGCTCAGCCTGGTGCCCAGGGGTCCCCCAGCACGTACGTCCGGCCGTCCACGCAGTGCCCGGCGGTCAGCACGGCTCTCCTGCTCAGCAGCACACCTCCACACAGGTGCATGAACCTCACACCTCCACGCAGCACCTGCAGGCTCACCACCCCCGGCCACGCTCCCTCCGGGGCCTCGTGGCCACCCACGATCCAGGATGCAGCACTGCGGGCCAGCGGCAGCTGCTGCTGACACTCTGCAAAATACACAGCAAAAATACAAAATAAAATCGGCTCCTTCGAACACCTGCAGGGCAAAACTCAGCTTTTGGGGCAGCTGTGTGTTTATTGATTGGTGGGTTTTTTCTGTTTTGGTTGGGTGTTTGGGGGTTTTGGCGGGTGTTTTTGGTTTCTGCTGGTGGTGGTTTTTTGTTTGTTTTTAATTTGGTTTGGTTTTGGATTTTTAAATCTCCAGCATCACCACAGCACAGGAAGAACATGGACCTGTTGGAGACGAGGCCATTGAGTTGTTTAGAGGGATGGAGCAGATCTGCTGTGAGGAAAGGCTCGGGAGAACTGGGATTGTTCAGCCTGGAGGAAAAAAACTTTGGGCTGACTTAACTGTGGCCTGAAGGAGCTGCAGGGAAGATGGAGAGACACCATTTACAAGGGCCAGGAGTGCCAGGACAAGGGACAATGGCTTTAAACTGCCAGAGGGCACAGTCAGATGAGATATCGGGAAGAAATTCCTCCCTGTGAGGGTGGGCAGGCCATGGCACAGGGTGCCCAGAGAAGCTGGGGCTGCCCCTGAAGTGTCCAGGGCCAGGTTGAACATTGGGGCTGGAGCAGCCTGGGACGGTGGAAGTGTCCCTGCCCATGGGATTTAAGGTCCCTCCCTTCCAGCCAAAACCATTCCACAGATCTCTGTACTGCACGACTCGCTGCCTCACAGACCCCAGCGTCTGGGGATCGCAGGACTTTCTCCTCCAATGCGAAACACCTATTTATCTGACTAAGGTGTATTTCTTGTGTACAGCTTTGCGGTTAAGCGCGCTCACTCGCCGCTGCTTTGCCAGTTCCTCAGATTTCCGTGTAAACGCGAGGTTTATCCGCCCGCCCCCCCCCTCACCCCGCTGCGCTCAGGCTCGGAGCCCCTTCCCCAACCCCTGGGCCCCGCTGGGTCCCGGTACCGTCCACAGGGTCCCTGGGGGCCGCCGTGCCGGGCCGGGGCCCCGCGAGCAGCAGCAGCAGCAGCGGCAGCGGCAGCGCGGGCCGCGCCCGCCGCATCGCCGGCCCGGGGGCGAAGATGGCGGCGGGGCCTGAGGGCAGCCCGCGCCGAACGGCCCGAGCCGGCTCCGCCACCGGGACGTTGGGGCCTCAGGGGCCGGGCGGGAGCGCGGAGCGAGAGCCCGTGAGGGGCAGGAGGGGCCGCCGTGCCCTCAGCGACCGCTGTCAGCGAGCCCGAGCCCGGGGGAAGGGGCAAGGAGTGTGCCCTCACACGGGGAAATGATCAAGGGCATCGCCCTCACACGGGTAAATGATCAAGGGCATCGCCCTCACACGGGGAAAGGGGCAAGGAGTGTGCCCTCACATGGGTAAATGATCAAGGGCATCGCCCTCACACAGGGAAAGGGGCAAGGGGATCGCCCTCACACGGGTAAATGATCAAGGGCATCGCCCTCACACGGCGGAAGGGGCAAGGGGATCGCCCTCACACGGGTAAATGATGAAGGGGATCGCCCTCACACCGGAAAAGGGGCAAGGGCATCGCCCGAGCCCGGGGAAAGGGACAAGGAGCGTGCCCTCACACGGGTAAATGATCAAGGGGATCGCCCTCACACGGGTAAATGATCAAGGGCATCGCCCTCACACAGGTAAAGGGTCAATGGGATTGCCCGAGCCCGGGGAAAGGGGCAGGGAGTTCAGCCTTACCTGGGCAGAGGGTCAGGGACTCAACTTCACCTGAACAAAGGGTCAGGGGGCTCAACTTTACCTGGGCAGAGGGTCAGGGCATTCACTCTCACCCGGGCAGAAGAGCAGGGATCTCACTCTCACCTCTGCAGACAGTCAAGGTTTTCAGCCCTGAGCCATGGGTCAAGGGTCTCACCCTCATGTGGGCAAAGGTTCGGGTCTGAGAGTCCCACCCTCACCTGAGCCAAGGGTCAGGTTTGGGGGCTCAGGTTCCATCAGGTGGAACAGCCATGAGGGAGCGTGGGGAGGGGGCAGCAGCCCGATGGAGCCCCAGTGAAATGCCAGCTGGGGATCACCCAAAAACCCTGTCCCAGAGTTAAACCAGGCACAGACAGCAGTCCCCTTCCATTAGTACATTTATTTTCTGCTTCCCAGGCTGGTTCTTGTTGTCCTGGGCTCCTCCCTGGCTGCACTGAGCTCTAGGAAGGCAGAGTCAGCAGTACCAGGGCTTCAGGAAGGAAATGGCCTCAAGTTATAGCAGGGGAAGTTTAATTAGAGAAGAGGAAGAATTTCTTGAGAGGAAGAGCTGTCAGGGAGGAGCCCAGGACAGTGTTCAAAAAAGTGTTCAAAAAACGTGTGGATGTGGCACTTGGGACATGGTTTAGTGGTGAGCATGGTGCTGGTGCTGAGTTAGCTGTTGGACTCTGATCCAAAAGGACTTTTCCAGCTTTGTTGATTGTGTGATTCAGAGACACTCAGAAAATTGACCCTTTCTTCTCAGCTGGCAGTTTGGGTTCTGATTTAAGTCCCTCACCGTGTTACTGACAGGGGCACGTGTGGAGGAGGCTGTGCCCTGCGGGGTGTGTTGGTCACGATGAGGAATTTTGGGGGGCAGGACAGGGGTTACTTCACCCCGTACCCCACGATGTGTGGCTCGATGGGCATCCAGGGCATCGCCACGCTGATGTGCTGGATCTTCAGCTCCGAGAATTTGGCCTCTTCCAGATTCTTCCACAGCTCTCTCGTGAGGCAGCATCCAGCAAAGACGAGCTTCCAAGTCGGGTAATAGACTTGCTGCCAAAAATACCTCCAGCTGGAATGCTCAGCGGCCACGTGCTCCAAGAAATAGAAAACTCCTCCCTGGGAACACAGAGTCTCCTTACAGCCGGCGTGGGGGTCATGCCAAGTGGTTCCCACCAGCCTCTCCCTTCCCTCTTTTAGTTGGAATTAATGGAAGAAGGAAACGTCCAGAGATTCAAAATACCCATTCAGAAAGCACAAAGGACTGACTTATTTGATCCCTCTTTATTCCAGCAATTTTTTGTGGGTTTTGTTTTAATTAGTTGCTAGCATGACTGGTTTTTTCCAAAGGAAACTAAGATAAATGTGTAAATTCTGCTCCAACCTATCAGTTTTTCACAGAGAGCAGGGTTAGGTGAGATTTTGGGAAGGAATTGTTCCCTGTGAGGGTGGCACAGGGTGCCCAGAGAAGCTGTGGGTGCCCCTGGATCCCTGGAAATGCCAAGGCCAGGCTGGACAGGACTTGGATCAGCCTGGGACAGTGGAAAGTGTCCCTGCCCAGGGCAGGGAGTGGAATGAAATAATCTTTAAGGTCCTTCTCAACCCAAACCATCCCATGGTTCTATGAAAATGCCACTTTAAAGGCAGAAAGTCCATTTTAAAAATACCCCAACAAACCAGCTGGTTTTAATCTGCAGCTCATTAGTAACTCCACGGTAATAAGGTGTTTAATTAGACTGGTCTGGTCCCATACAGAGCAGCTCCACTTCACAGTGGCTGAAGCAGCTCATTTAAAACTGGGCTTTAAGCCTTGATCAGAGCTTCCCACCCGAGGGAAATGAGGTGAGTGGGGAGGGACACCACCACATTCTGCTTTAAATGTTGGGCTGTGATTGCTGCTAACTTTTTAAGCACTTTTAGTCAGCAGAATATTGCTCTTAGGCTTCTGAATCTAAGCTGTCTGCCCAGTACCCTTTGCAGCACTCAGCCATACAGAGTAATGTAGGAACCAGCTTAGGTCTGGGCTTTAAGGTCAAATTAACTTTTTCACTTCTTTTTTTTTTTTTTTTTGTGGTCTGGGTTTTAAGCTCAAACCAACTCTTTTTCACTTGGTTTTGTTTTTTGGTCTGAGTTTTAAGCTCAAACCAGCTCTTTTTCACTTGGTTTTTTTTTGGTTGTTTTGTTGGGGGTTTTTTGTTGTTGTTTTTGTTTTCTTTTGGGTGGCTTTTTTTGTTTGTTTTGGGTTTTTTTTTGTCTGGGTTTTAAGCTCAAACCAACTCCTTTTAACTTGTTTGAGTTTTTTTTTTCCCCCCTTTCCTTGTGACGTGATACCTCCAGCGAAGACACCCTTAAAGGCATTCACGGAGGGGTTTGTTTTTTTTTTTTTTGCAGGTACTCACCGGCCGGAGCACCCGGAGCGCTTCTCTCAGGGTGCTGCTGACGCTGTGCACGGAGCACAGCACCAAGGTGCAAACCACAGCATCCACGGAGCCGCTGGGCACCTGGTGCAGGTCCTCTCCTGCGGCCACCAGGAACTGCTCGTAGTGGAGGTGCTGGTTCTTCTTCATGCTTTTGGTCAGGCTCTCCTGGAAGTGCGGGTTGATGTCGGTGCAGGTGACTTTGCAGCCCGCTGGGTAGAACTGGAAGTTGGTGCCGCCGCCCGTGCCGATCTCCAGCAGCCTCAGCTCCCCGGAGGGGCCCCTAAAATCAGGCAGGTTACGGAATAACTCCTGCTTGTACTTCTTTGCTTTCTTCTCGTGAGCTGCGCCAATCTTTTCTAAGATGAAAGGGAAAAAGACCTTCCTGCAGAAAGGCTCCCACATGCCCAGGAAGGACAGCAGGTAGACGGGCCAGGCTAGCAGTGCCAGGCAAGCCCGGAGCAGGAGGACGCCGGCACCGGCCCCTGGCATTTTCCGAGGATCCGCGGAGAGCAGAACCGCTGCTCCTGCCTGTTGGACAGAGCTCCGGAAGCTCGCTCGGAGCTGCGTTCATGCACTTTCCTGCTTGGGTCGCTCTGCTCGACGCTTTCCTGCCGCTGATTGCCCAGTCCGGTCACAGGCGAGGGCTGAGCGCCGCAGGTGCAGCCAAGCGGTGACCAGAGCCCAGGGGAGGAGCTGCCCGTGCGTTCCCGAGCTGGGCAGCGCAACTTCGTGTGTCACCCCAGGCAAAGTTCTCCAAACGGCTTTGTTCGGTTCCGGCTCCTCTCTTAAAGCAGCCTGTGCTGCCCTCGGAAGCTCCGCCGAGCTCTGGATCTCTGCAGGAATTTCGTGGGGGGTTTGGTTCCCGTTCCGGTTCCAGGAGTTGTCAGGGAGTTGATTTTCCACTTGCTGGGTTTGCTCAGCTGCTCTGTGCTCTCTCTCTGAGCAGCAGTTTTGAGTCTCTGCAGTTCGAGGACACCTTAAATCCTTTGGTGGGCGAGAAGGCGCTCCCAGTGACCTTCCAGACTGACGGGGATCGTGGACAGAGATAAAACAATTTATTAATTCATTAGTTCTGCACGCAGCATGTGGAGTTTAGGTTTTTATTTAGGTCCAATCAACACTGACCGCTCCAGGAACACATTCTGGAAGATTTTATCAACTTTGCAGAGGACAGAATTTTCCAAAGGATTTGGAGGCAGCGTGGATCAGCCATTAACAGGTGACAGCTCTGCTCCAGGTGGCGGGGGATCCAAGGTCCCTAAAAACCTTGGGGTGAGCGGTCCCTAAAAACCTCGGAACAGTTCTGCTGGAGGGCGCAGGGAGTTTTGTTTTCTCGGGAAAACCACCAGTGTGTCTCCTCCTCCCTCTGGTGGCAATAAAGCAAATTAAACCCAGGAGTAATTAGGCGCTCCATTAATGACCTCTCTTGTATCTTCCTGCTTCCACCTTGTGGCAGCTACAAACAGACTGAACAGGAATCACAGAATCATTTAAGTTGGAAAAGACCTCCAAGATCGAGTCCAACCTGTAATTACTCCGTGTGGCACAAAATCCAGTAATGGATTATTTTATTATAATCTGGTTTTAATTCCTTGCTGCTGCACTGCAGGGAGTCATGGAAATGGTTAAATGGGCCAAGGAAAGAGCACCCGCTCCTGGTATCCTGGATTTTTCTTGGAAATCATTCCTAATGAAACTCCTGTGTTTAAAAGTGTGATTGAGGTTGGAGAGAGAGTAGAAAATGCAGAGTTTAAGCAACAGCTGTAACATGTTAGTAGAGGTCACTGCGCTGAAAGAGATGTGAGGGCTTTTGGGACAAAAGAAGGAAAAAGGAGGATCCTTATGAAGCAATTTTAGTTGGTTTTTATTCCTTGCAGAGCTCAGCTCCAGAATTCCAGTCCTGCAAGTTGTGTCTTCTTTAACCCAAGGAGGAGTTTGTTGTTTATTAATTTACTGTTCTGATTATAGGTGAGGGAAAAACCGGTTAATAACTGGAATTGTAATATTCATCTGCTTTACAAGGCAGATAAAGACTTCAAATTCTTTAGTATTTCACTATTCTATTATTTTGGCATTTAAATATAATATTCAGAGAGTGTGAGGCCCTGGCACAGAGTGCCCAGAGAAGCTGGGGCTGCCCCTGGATCCCTGAAAGTGCCCAAGGCCAGGCTGGAGCAGCCTGGGATGGAGGAAGGCGATGGGCACGGGGACGAGGATGATGGTGACAGTGGACACAGGGATGGTGATGAGGATGGACACAGGGATGATGAAGATGGTAATGGTGGACACAGAGATCATGGTAGTGATGATGATGGACATAGGGATGAAGATGATGCTGCTGCTGATGGACAGAGATCATGGTGACAGTGATGATGGACACAGGGATGATGATGATGAAGATGATGATGGTGCTGCTGCTGCTGATGGACACAGGGATCATGGTGATGATGGACACAGGGATCACGGTGATGATGATGATGGACACAGGGATGATGACGATGAAGATGATGATGGACACAGGGATGATGACGATGAAGATGAAGATGATGATGGACACACACAGGGATGATGAAGATGATGACGGACGGACACAGGGACGATGCTGGTGCTGATGGACACAGGGACGGTGATGAAGATGATGCTGGTGCTGATGGACACAGGGATGATGGTGATGATGATGATGGACACAGGGATGATGGTGATGATGATGATGGACACAGGGACGATGATGATGATGATGCTGGTGCTGATGGACACAGGGACGGTGATGAAGGTGATGAAGATGATGACGGACGGACACACACAGAGACGATGATGGTGATGAAGAGGATGAAGATCATGATGAAGATGATGAAGATGATGAAGATGCTCCCGCTGCTGGTTCCGGCCGGTCCGCGGGGCTTCCCCCGCCGCTCTGGCGGCGCCTCTCGAGCGCCCCCTGCGGCGCGCGCGGGGCGGGCGGGGGCCGGGCCGGGCCGGGCCGGGCGGGGGGAGCGCCGGGAGCGCACACCAAGATGGCGACACCCGCAGTCCCTCCCGCAGCTCCCCCCGCGCCGCAGTCCGGCAGCGCCGCGCCGGGGCCGCGCTGAGCCCGCCCGAACACGGTGAGTCGCGGCCCCCGAGACCCCCGCGGGCTCCACCCGCCGCTCCCCTCGCCTCCGTGTTCTGCTGCATCCGTTCCCTCGCCGGACCCCTTCGCTCCCCTGCCCCGGGGGCTGTGCCGCAGAGCGCGGCCCGGGGACACCGGGGGCGGCTTGTGGGGCGGTGAGGGGTGGGGGGTGGGAGGGCCTGAGGAGACCCCAGCCCCAAATCCGCCGCGTCAGGAGGGTCCCGCAGCCTCGCCCCCTTCTCGGTGGATGCCCGGTCACCCCTCAGCCAGGGAAGGGGGTCTGGGGCCGGTTCTCAGCGCTGCCCGCGGGGGCTCCGGCAGCCGCTGCCCGGGCTGGGGAGGGTCCGTGTGCTGTACCCGGGACCCCCCGGCCCTGCGGGGAATGGGGGGGAGACGGTGCCGGGCCCGGCATCAGCATCCCCCGGGCTGGGTCTGGGAAGGGGCAACCACCCCCTGCGCCCATCCTGGACCTGGAGCCCCATTTGGATCTTTCCGTCTATTCCTGCATCCCTGCCTCCATCCTCCCGTCCGCCCCACAACCTGGGGGGCCCGCGGGACCCTCTTCCCACGCCCCAAATTCGGGGCCGTGCTCTTGGCACTGTAGGAAGGGAGAGCCCGAGTTCTCCTCGGTGTCCCTTCCCCCTCGGCCCTCGCTGCAGCGCTGCTCTGTCCCTCCAGCGCTCGGCGTGCACAGCATCCCCTGCCCGGGGACGGGGGGATCTCGGAGCACACGTTATTTTTGGGGGGATGAGACGGGCAGAGGGATGCTTGGGGTAGCCTTGGTGTTGCAGCTGACCCAGATGTTGGGTCAGCATCGTGGTTGTGGCTCTTCCTTCCCTCTTTCCTTCCGCCACAGATTTTTTTTTTTTTTTTTGGGGGGGGGGGGGTGTAGGGGATGGTGAGGGCAGATTTGGTTTATATATATATATATTTTTTTTTTTTTCCCCCGTCCTGCTGGGAGGGAATTGCACATTCACGAGGTTTTTCTATTAAAAAATCTGGGTGTCTTCCTCCCCTCCCCCTGCGTTCTGGTGCAAACTGATGCCCAGCTGATGTGGGGGTGGGGACACCGGGAGCCGCTCCACGGCAGCGGCTGCGGATGAGCCGGGGTGAAGTCGGAAAGTCTGGGAAGGGGGAGTGTGTGCGGCTCCATGCGGACCCCGAGGCCCTCAGCCGAATTTCGGAGGGTGATGCCAGGTGTGGGAGGATCGTTCTTGTCCCCTCCGTGCCGTGTCGCAGCGGGAGCCCCCCGAGGGGCCGGGCGATGTTTGGCGGCTCCGGTTGTGTTTGGTGCTGTGTTTTGTGGCCGTGTAACCCAGCCCTGGAACACTGCAGCATTGCAGCCGTGACCGGGACGTCCTCTTTTCACACCGGGAAGATTTAATTGTGAGAATCGGGGGTGGGGAGGGGAACGCGGGGTCCCTGTCCCCCTCCTGCCGGTGTCTTTAGAGCTGCAAAGGGAGCAAAGAGTGACCGTGGTGGTTTTCCCCAGCAGTCGTGGTTGGGAGGGACGGGGCCTGGAAATGGTCCCGTTTTCCTGTGGGGGTGATGGAGGTTCAGGGGAGCTCTGGTTCCTCCAGTGGGTGCCCAGGGACACTCCCTGTGCCCATTACTGTCCCATCACTGCTGTTCTTCAGGGCCAGGTGCCATCACATAAAGCTGGTGCAGCTCTTTAGGATCTCTAAATAGCCCTGGCCTTGGGGAGTTGATGCTTTTAGGAGTAACAAGCCCCTGCTCTCTGCTGGGACCTTTCCCTGATGGATCCATCCTGAGGCCTCCCGAAGCTCCAGTGCTCGGGTTTTCCATCCTTTGTGTGCTTAGAAAGTCTCTGTTCTTCACTTTGGTGTTTTATATGAAACTAACAACGTGACCAAAGGGTTCTTGGATCATTTTAACACTTTTGGGTACTTCTGCAGTGTTGTTCACCCAGGGTGGAGGACCCGGGCCCATCACAGAGAATTTAATCAGTTATATAAGCCGGTATGTATGGCTTGGATGTAGCTCATGGTATGGATACCGTAGTGCTCAGTGGAAGAAGTAAAACCCTGTGGCATTTTGGTGGGAGGAGGTTTCTAATGGGCAGGAGGGCGAGCGATCACGTGCCCCAGGAAATGGAGCATGGCCGTGCCTTTATTCTGTTAAATAAAGCAGAAACAAAGTCAGCACTGAATGGAAATGAAGTCGCTTCAAAACATAAATCACTGTATCATCTTCCTCCTGTGCCTTGCCGTGGCTGTGCTCGGTGGTGGGGCTGCCCGAGTGTGTTTTTTCACTAAAATGCCCTGATCTGGGTTTCCCCCTCGATGGAGAGTTGCTGTTTTCAGTGGCTGAGGGGAGCTGGCCCTGGTGGCCCCGTGGGCTCCTGCTGTCACATGGTGGCCCCTGGGTATCGATCACCTCCCCCTGAAGCAGCTGCAGCTCCATTGACATCCACAGATAGACCGGGATCAATAATTTATTGTGGAGTTCAGAGCAATGGGCTGGCTTAGAGCAGGAGCAGTACAACAGCAGAGCAGCTTGGGAACAAGCACAGGGGGAGTAATTTCAGGATCCACCCAGAGGAAACGATGTGATGGCTCACGGTGATGGTGGGGTGGAGAGCTGGTCACTGTGGGACCCTTGGCTGGAATTTGATGGAGTTCAGGAATGCTTGGACTGTCCCTCTTGTGCTTCATTGTCCCATTTCTGTGCAGAGGTGGAGAGTGCAAGTAGGAAAGAAGTGGCTTCCTGCTGCAGGAAAAATTACAAAACCTCCCTGACATTAGCTCTGGTTTTTTAACACTTCACCTATTCTTGTGGCTTAAGGAAACGGTTTTACCTTTCAGGAGGAGTTTGTTCACACAAAGAGTGGTCAGGCTTGGGAAGGGGCTGTCCAGAGAAGGGCTGGACATGGCTCTCAGTGCTCTGGGCTGGGTGACAGGGAGGGGATTGGTCACAGGTGGGACTCGATGAACTTGGAGGGATTTTCCTACCTCAGTGATTCTGGGATTCTGTTGTGAAATGCTGTTCCAAATTTAGAGCAACTTCTGCCTTCCCTGGGCCTTGTCCTGTAACTTTATTCCTGCTAATGGAGCACTCCAGCAGATGGGAGAATTTTGAGGAGAAAGAGCAGCCTTGTGGTGCTTGGGCAGAGCACAAAGTTGGGACTTTGCTCCTTCCTGAGCAGAGCCACTTCAAAATTCAGAGATTTTGCTGCCCTCTAAAAGTCCCATTCCGTGCTTCTTGTACCTCTGCCCCAGCCAGAAAGTGTGAGGAGTTGTGGTGGTTTTAGTTTATACAGTTTTATTTAGTTATGTATTTATATTTAATTATAATGAAGTCTGCTGAGAGGTGATTTGGGGAGGAATGTTTGTTGAGTAACGCTGCTGAATTGTCCAGGGAGTGGTATTAAAATTACAGGAATAACTATACAGGTGATTTTTTTAAAGTTGTGGAAATCAACCCTTCACGGCAAGAGAAGGGAGCAGTGAGTTGTGGAGAGGGGGAGGATCAGGGGGGATTTTCTCCAGGCTGAGCCTCCTCAGTGTGAGATCCCCGTCACCCAGGTGGGAAAACGATCTGGAAAAGTGAGGTTGGATGGCAAATGTGGCCACTGCAGTGGTGGTCCCAGTGGGAGAGGAACTTTTCTGGTGTGTGGAGTGGAATCAGTGGCAGGATGAGGATGTCAAGACAGCCAGGAATAGCTGACATTAGCAGAAGGAGGTGTTTGATCAGATACTCAGGGCTGATTAGGAGGGAAGAAAAATGTCACTCCACGGGGAAAGCTGGGTTGTGTTCCAGCACACGTCAGAAATTTTTAACAGAGCGCTAGAAGGGGCTTCTTTATTCTCCCCCCCTTTCACATTTGTCCCCTTTGTACTCAAAATCGTCCGAGTGCTCCACAAGAAGAAATTAATTCCCTAAAATTACGGTGTAAAATAACCATTCCCTGACTCCTGTTTTATGGGTCATGGATGGGCTGAATGAACCGAACAAGGAATTAAATTTGGGTTGGTGGCTGAACTCTTGCACAAAAGCTGTTTGGAACAGTTCTTTGTTCAGAAGTTTGGATTTAAAAAGGGGAGGTTGAAGCACTTGAGGTTGTTCAGTTTGTGAACCTCCAAGTTCTGTGTGAGTTTGGAGATAAACGTGAGTCAGCCTCGAGTAAGGACAGAATAGGGAGCTGGGGATTAATTAATTAACTGGGATTAACTAGTTCTGATTCTTGTAATTTACTGAGAGATTTGACTGAAGCCACACAGCTACTGGAGAGAGTGAGGACCCTGCAGGAATCGATCTTGAGTCGGTTTTCATTAAAGTGTTGTTAAATAATTACATTTTCTGCGTGGCCAAATTTTCAAGGCCAGGCTGGGCAGGGCTTGGAACAATCTGGGATGGTGGAAGATGCCCCTGCCCATGGCAGGAGGTGAAACAAAATTAACTTTAAGGTCCCTTCAAACCCAAACCATTCATTTGATAATTCTGATATTTTTTCTATTGCTGTTGATTGCTTCTTCTCTTCTCTCTGTACATGTCTGGTAATTTTTTTTTTTTTTACCTTTAGAGGTGTGTCTGTCCAAGTTTGGGTTATTTCAAGACCAGGAGCACTTCCCTGGCCTGTCCCAAGTCTGCCCTTCTTGATCCAAGCACCTGGGAACTTCCCCAAGATTTTACCTAGGGTGGGGAAACACCCAACACCAAGCAATAAATGCTGCTGGGCAGCGAAAATATTTCCTTTTCCTTCCACTTTGTAGCATCAAAGGTGCCATGAGAGCTTTCCTAAAGGAAAGTCCCTCCTTCACTGCTGCTGGTCACAACACTGACCCTTCCCCATTGCTAAAATTGGCCACTTGTGGTCACAGGACTCACAGGTGGAGATTGGAGGCCCCTTCCATGGGGATTTCCCCATGGGTGCAGATTTTGGGTTTGCCTGAAGCTTTTTTAGGCTCTCCTGCAGCAGGATTTCAGGGTGCTGTTCATCTGTTTTCCTCCCTGCCTCAGTCCTCATGTTGGAATCAAGAGGGTCCATGTGGGTTATGTAAAAATTCACACAGAAGGTTTCTCTCTCTCAGAGACTCGCTGTGAGTGGCTGGCTCCTGGTAATTAATAAAGGAAGAAGTGTATTAAAGCAAGGAAATTGCCTCAAAAGTGTTTTTTAATTTATTTTGATGATCGACTTGAATAATTTATTGGGATATTTCATAATGTACCAGTAAATGGACTGCTGGGAACATTTAGAAAAAATAATTAAGTCTTAGCAACTGGGCACCTCAGTGCAGCAGTTTCTGGTGGAAAATCTTTGGCATTTGAGCAACGTGTGCACCCAAATCCAAGCTGCCAGGATGAATTCCTGGCTGGGAGCAGCAGTGCAGTGTCACTCCCAGTGCAGGTATCCATGGATAACCCACACACCCTCTTCCATAACTCACCTGGAGCCCGTGTCACAATTTTCAGAACGTTTCTCTTGAAAACCCTGATGTGAGAAGGGCTGAAATAAATCCTAGGATCTATCCACATCAACCCCAGCAGCACCATTCCTGTTGGAAAATGACATTTAGGAGGTTTTTTAGCTTCCAGAAGCAGTGCCAGACCAGAGCAGTTGTGGAAATTGTTCCTTGATGAGGGTGAAGTGGAGCCACACATCTTTAATTTGTCCATTACCTTAATAATTTATTGGGACAACAAATGAAGTCAGGACAGGAAAGATTATCCCGAGGAGTCAGGGCACTCTTATGTGTTAATAGTACACAAAAACCAGCCCTGTAGGTAATTCCAAAATTCCAGTAATTTATTGGGAAAAGAAATGAAGTCAGGACAGGCAAGAACATCCCAAGGAGTGAGACCCTCAGGTCACTGTCATGTGTTGATAGTGCACAAGAAACAGCTCTGTAAGTAATTCCAAAATGCCAAAACGTGGAGAGATTTGTGTTGTGCAGCTGTGAACCAGATTTGGGGACTGGTGTTGGTTTGTTGGGTTTGGTTGTGCTTTTTCCTTTAAATTGCCACTCAGCTGAGTCGGTGCCTCCAGTTGTGGGTTGTGTAATTTTGCACAAATTCCTTCATGCCTTCATTTTTTTTTCCCTTTTTTATGCTGTGTCCCTGAGCTACTTTGGTTTCTAAATTCAGGCCTTACATATTTATCTGTGCCATTCAATTAGACCACATCCCCAATGCTGCTCTATAGTTTCACAGTATGTGGGAAATTTGGTAATTAAATGCATGCAAATGCTGCAAGAATAGAATAAATTAATTTTCCTTAATATCAGCAGGCCATTTGGTGATGTCTCAGAGATAATGTGACCAAGATACTGGCTCTTCTCTCCCCTTCTTGCCATCTTTTTTTTTTGAATCTTTACTATTATTACTCTAGAAATACCCAGTCGAGTTTATAGGAAGAGAATCCTGGCCCTGCTGTGCTCTGGAATTACATAAGGAGGAGGGAGATCTGTACTCCAGGTTTTTTTGGATCTCCAAATAAAACCTGGAGCTGAAAACATCATCCAGGCCCTTGGTGTGTGGTGTAAAAGGTTGTGTCACAATTGCCAGGGATCACCCGAGATCCCTCAGAATATTTTGCACTGGGTGTTGCAGCTTTGGAAATCCGTGTTAAGGGCTGGGATCTCCGGGTATTTTTGCTCGGATATTTATGGGGTGTTCGTTCCTGAAGCCCCTCTGCACTCCAGGGAGTTGTGGTTCTGTTCTGGTGACGGCTCTGGCTTCCCTGAACTCCTCCCACGTGAATACAGCACAATCCTCCCGGCCTGGGCAGGCTGGGGCTGCTTGGCCTCCTGCTGAAATAGCAGAATTTTCACAATTCAGCCCCGTGTCAGAGTCTCCAAGGAATCTGAAAGTCATTCTTTCCTCCAGATCTTTAATATTTATTTGGATGCCGTCTTTGTGTTGCCTTAAAAGCTCTGCCCTCCCTGGTTGTCTTTTCCCTCGCTTGAGAGACCTCATCCCAGGCAGCTTTGGGATTCATTCTGTGCCACACCCTCGTGGTTTTTGTGCCTTTTCCTCCTGGATTTGGTGTTTGGGTCCCTCCCCGAGCAGCGTGGCAGGGCTGGGTTCTCTTCCAGCCTGCAGCACTGCAGTGCTGTTGCATCAGTGCAGGGTTTTCCTGTCATCCCTCTCCTGCCTTGGCCTCCTCCCGGAGTGAGAACAGCCTGACAAGGCAGCAGCAGCTCGGAAATGCAAGATTGCTGTGGCTGCTCCTGGAGCAGGAGCTGCAGAGCATTTGTGGGTGGCTGCATTCGGGGGAACCAACTGCTGCCAGCTCTGCTTCTCGTGCCAGGGATGGGGCAAACCCTGCCAGGGCAGCCTGGGGGCTCTGGGAGCTCGTCCTCACCTGTGCCCTGCACCCCTGACTTTGATTTTTTTTTTGTCATTTGTGGTGTGGCTGATGCAAAAACAGGACCCTGTGTCTAACCCAAATAATCAGAGAAATTGGAATTTAGAAATTGCCGTGGTGCTCGGCGGATGTGTTTTTAAATTATTTCGTTTTTATGGCTTCAGATGAATAGAAACGCTGATAATTGATAGAATCAGGGAATGGTTTGGGTTGGGAGGGACTTTAATGATTATCCAGTGCCACCAGGACACCTTCCACTGTCCCAGGCTGCTCCAAGCCCTGTCCAGCCTGGCCTTGGACACTTCCAGGGATCCAGGGGCACCCACAGCTTCTCTGGGGCCCTGTGCCAGGGTTTTCCCACCCTCACAGGGAGGAATTTCTTTATGTAATTCTATGTAAATGTATGTAAATTCCGTGTATAATTCTGTGTGAAATGAAAGGGTGAGATTTGACTTGCAGGGCTGTGCTGTGCTCCAGGGCAGGTGAGCCTGGTGAGGGCTTGGCCCTACCAAAAGAGCTTTCAGAATTCTCCTTGGACACTTGTTCCAGTGCTCAGGTCATTCAGGGAGTTTCTCAGAGCTGCAGTAACACCTGCTGTGGCAGCAAGGAGCATTTTTTGGGAGCACTCAGCATGTTCAGCTCACATTGGTGCTGTCCTAAACCCAGCCCCAAGTTACTCCTGTGTGTAGCAGGGAGTGCTTTGCTGAACCTTGGAACGTGCTGGTACCAACCCTACCTGGCTCAACACCTGGTCCAACTTGAGCTGGCTTGGAATTTTGTCTAAAAATTGGTTTGGCTGAGAGCAGTGACTGGTTTATGCAGGAAAACAGTGGCTTAGAGGATGAATTTGCTTTTCAGAATGTTTTTTCTGGAATAGTTTGTGTTCAGGGGGGCCCAAGTTGGGGTGACCAGCAGAGGGGAGACCCTCAAGCTGCCTCTTGTTTGTGCCACAGAACTCGTTGAAGTGAGCAGTTGATGCCTTGGGTTTTAGCTTATTTTCAGATTCTTTCAGATATATTCTTCAGAATCTGTGCTGCTTGGTGTGTAACTCTGAAACTTCATATTAGGTGTTAGCAAGTTCTCTTCACAGGGGAATTGGATAAAACAATCCCTGCCCAGCTGGAGAATCGAGGACACCCAGTACCCAAAAAGCTGAAACAATGGCAAAGGGAAGGGGGAAGCCAGGGGGCTGTGGTTGGACAATTCACCCAATATGTAGATGGACCAAAATTTATAAAAGTCTAAAACTTTGTGACCAGGATCTGTGTGGGATTTAATTTGGGTGTAGCCCTGGCCAGGCTCTTGCACTGCCCAGGGTGAATCCTTTCAGTAAATTCCTGTTTTATTCCTTTTGCTCTGCCTGGTCTCTGTTCCAGCTCAGCCTTTCCAGGTATCCCAGCCTTGGTGTGGCCATAGCTGGAGCTCATTTTGGGGATTATTCTGTGGCCTTTGAAGAGCAGGGCTCCCCGGGGCTCTGCCCTAAAGAGGGAGGGTCTGATGGGGCAGCAGTGGAAGCCACAGATGTTACACCTGTCCAGGTTCCAGCTGAAGCACAAGGGCACTCACAGCCAGCAGCAGCCACCCCTGTGGAAATGAAGAAATTTAAGATGAAAACAAAGCACCTGGTTAATAAGGATAAGAAAGGAGGGCCCCCACAACCAGCAGGGGAGCCAGAGCTTGAGATCATCACTGAGTCCCTGTTGTATGAAAGTCTCTGTAATCTGCAAAATTCCATTGTACAGAGGGGGTGGGAGGTTTCTACAACCTGGCTGCTTCAGGTCTGGGACCTTCTGGGTACAGGTGTGCAGCTGGGGTACTGAGGCCAGGAATTTGGGAGCCTTGAGCCAGGACTCAGGTGTGGACCAGGTATTTGTAAGGGAGCCAGGTCTCCTTTCCCTCTGGGATCAGCTTTTGATGAGTGAGAGAGAGATTTGTCCACAGAGAGGGAATGCAGGAGCACCAGCAGAATGTGCTGGAACACCCTTGAGGAAGGGTCAGCTGAGAAAAGTGAGTTTTCCCTTGAGGAAGGGTCAGCTGGGAAAAGTGAGTTTTTCCTTGGGGAAGGGTCAGCTGAGAAAAGTGAGTTTTCCCTTGAGGAAGGGAGAGCTGGGAAAAGTGAGTTTTCCCTTGAGGAAGGGTCAGCTGAGAGCAGTGGCAGTACTGGAGGTGCTCTTTGGGAGGGATGGACAGCATGACAATGACCCTGACGAGGTCAGGTGCACAGGGCAGGTGCTGTGGAATCTGTCAAACCTAAAACCATCTCAGTACACCACCTTCATTAGAACAATTACTGCTGCTGACAGCTGAGAGCCAGGGGGTTCTGTTGATATCAAACTTAGAAATTTTGAGAGTTTGATCAATGGCTCAGTGCAGGCTCGTTGGGAGCCTCCAAGAGGTGGAAGTTCTGACTTTGTACCTGTGTGTGTTTGTTCCCCTGACCTTGTACCTGTGTCTGTTTGTTCCCCTGACCTTTTGCCTGTGTCTGCTCCCCTGACCTTTTACCTGTGTCTGCTCCCCTGATTTTGTTCCTGTACTTGTTCTCCTGACCTTTTACCTGTGTTTGCTCCCCTGACCTTGTACCTGTGTGTGTTTGCTCCCCTGACTTTGTTCCTGTGTTTGCTCCCCTGACCTTTTACCTGTGTTTCTTTGCTCCCCTCACCTCGTACCTGTGTTTATTTGCTCCCCTCACCTCATACCTGTGTTTTATTTGCTCCCCTCACCTCGTACCTGTGTTTATTTGCTCCCCTCACCTCGTACCTGTGTTTATTTGCTCCCCTCACCTCATACCTGTGTTTATTTGCTCCCCTCACCTCATACCTGTGTTTATTTGCTCCCCTCACCTCGTATCTGTGTTTTATTTGCTCCCCTCACCTCGTACCTGTGTTTTATTTGCTCTCCTCACCTCATACCTGTGTTTATTTGCTCTCCTCACCTCGTACCTGTGTTTTATTTGCTCCCCTCACCTCATACCTGTGTTTTATTTGCTCCCCTCACCTCGTACCTGTGTTTTCTTTGCTCTCCTCACCTCGTACCTGTGTTTTGTCCCCTCAGAGCTGACCTGCCCGGGCTGCAGCACCTGTAAAGAAGCTGCTGCAGGATGAAAAGATGGCAGCGCGGCTGCTCGCACCACCAGGCCCCGAGAGTTTTAAACCCTTCACTCCGGAGTCCCTGGCCAACATCGAGAAACACATCGCAGAGCTGAAGAAAAAACAACGTTCCAAGCAGGACAGCAGCCACAGGGACGACGATGAAGACAGCAAACCAAAACCAAACAGTGACCTTGAGGCGGGCAAGAATCTGCCTTTCATCTACGGGGACATCCCTAAAGGGCTGGTTGCTGTGCCACTGGAGGACTTTGACCCTTATTATATGACCCAGAAAGTGAGTCTGCAAGACAGGAGTTGCTAAAGAGCCTTTTTTTTTAAAAATTATTTTTAAATTTTTTTTTTTATTATTCTCGTGAAATTACAGGTTTGGGGATGGTTTAAACAGAAGACGAAGAAAAAGGGAGGCTTGGATTGGGGTGTTGGTTTGGTTGTTTTGTTTTCTTGTGTGTTTTTCCGTGAGGTTTAATAGAGGTGATTTGATCAGTCTTTAAGGATGGAGTTAGGAGAACAAGCTCTGGAAACTAAAAATAGTTCAAGTTGTTCTAATGTGCCAATTTTAACCGTCAGGGCAATAAGAAGAATTTAATTGAGGGGTAACAGTAAGGATTGCAGTGTGTATTTCATCACTTACATGGAATTCAGTCTGAAGTCGATGGTTCTGAAGCACTGGGACACAGAATCATGGTGAAAAATGAGAACAATTAACTCGCTTTCATCTTAATTTTTATTTCTCTGGAGCTCAGGTGTTGTGGCAGGAGGGTGCTGAGGTGTTTGAGGTGAGAGGTTTGGCAAACTCCTCTGGGGCGAAGGGCAGGGATGCAGTGGTGCTGGAATGAGGAGCTTGGTCACTGGTTTTAGAGCAGCTGAGAGTTCTTTAGTGTTTAATTCCATTGCTTTCTTGGATCCCAGTCCAACTGAGGCAGTCAGCAGCTCGAGTGAGGCTCAGCTGTGCCTCTGGGGGAGCTGCAGCTTGAGCTGTGTGGGTGACAGGAGCTGGGATGTGGCTGCTGGGAGCTCAGCCTGAGCTGGCTGCGTGTGAGATGTGTGCCATGGGGAGCCAGGGCTGCATGAGTTTTTGTTGGGACAGGCATTTGTGCTCACGATGGCTCTGTGACTGGCAGGGCGTTGTTCACATGGAATCAGCCGGCTTTGGGGAGTGATGAGTGCACCTCACCCTCCTTTATTGTGTTCACGGATTAATTTAATGTTGTTTCTTGTGTCCAGAGTGCTGACTCAGAGCAGGGCTGTGAAATTTGGGGATCTGTGTGTTGCACCGTGGTGCCCAGCTGATGTGGTCCTTCATTACCAGCAGCTGCTGTGGCAGGAACACTCAGGAATTCTTCTTATTTCTTGAACAAATATTTTTCTCTTTATTAAACCAATCTGCTTCTGGTGAGAGCAGGTCGTGGAATTACAGGATGGGTTTGGAGGGACCTTAAAGCCCATCCAGTCCTGCTTTATCCACTTCCCACTGTCCCAGGCTGCTCCAAGCCCTGTCCAGCCTGGCCTTGGCCACTTCCAGGGATCCAGGGGCAGCCCCAGCTGCTCTGGGAATTCCATTCCAGCGCCTGCCCATCCTCACAAGAGAATTCCCAAGGTCTCTGCACCCACCACAGAGGTGTTGGGAAATCTCTGTGGTCCCCCCTGGGCGAGTTTTGAAGCCTCTTCGTGTTCCTGTGCCTGAAGGGGAGGTGTCAGGGGGAGAATTGGGCTGGTTCTTGTTTTTTGCTGGCCCGGGTAGGTGGCAGTGCCAGGGGCAGTGAGCTCTGATCTTCTCACCATTCCAGCACAAGCAGGAGGCACAGGGAACCCCTTTACCCCCTCCTGCTGCATCCCTCTCCATATTTGCCTCCCAACACAAAGCTATTAATAAACCTTTCCTTTCTAGAGGAGGAAAAAAAAAAAAGAAAAAAAAAAAAAAAAAAAAAAAAAAAGCCCGAGCTGCACTCCCCTCTCTGAAGGCATCTGTCACAGCTCTGGGAGCGCCGTGCGTGCCTTGTGGAATCCTTGGCAGCCTGAGAGGCACGGAAGGTTCTGGAGAGGGGAGGCAAAGCCCCCCCCCCAGCCCTGCTGACCCCACAGGGGTTCCCCACGACCCCCGCATCCCCCACAATCCCCCCACATCCCCCCCACATCCCCCCCACACCCCCCACATCCCCTTCTCCCTTCCCTTTGTGTCCATCCCAGCCTGGCCCTGCCTTAGGTTCTCCTCTCTGCTTCCAGCACTCAGTGACTTTCCACAAAGAATTTTTTTTTTTTTTTTTTTAAAGTCCATTAAAAAAAGGCCCTTTTCTGAATCATCAGGAATTGCGAATCTGCTTGAATCATGGGAAGTTTTCCAAGATTTTTTTTTTTTTTTTTTTTCTCCCCTCCCTTCTCCACAAGGCTTTGCATCACAGGTCTTTGCTTTTGCAGCGTGCACAGGGACGAATCAGCTTTTCCCTGCAGGAGGACACGGTGATCTTGGTTTTGTCTAAGGAAACTGAAACTGCATTTTAACAGAGCACCTGAACCTCCCAGTGCCTGTAAAGTGAGATTGAAAGGAGAAACGGTGTGACCTGGAGACACAGCCCTGGCACAGGGAGTCACAAGTTCATAGCCCAGCAATGGTTTTGTCCGAGGTGCTGCTCTTGGCTCTGCTCGGTTTCGTTTGGCAAAATGGGACTCACAGAATTCCAGAATCCCTGAAGTTGGAAAAGACTTTCAGGATTATAAAGTCCAGCCTGTGACAGATCTCCACCAGAGCTCTGAGTGCCACGTCCAGGAATTCCTGGGACACCTCCAGTGCCTGCCCACCCTTTCCATGGAGAAATTCCTGCTGCTGTCCCCCCTGAGCCTGTCCAACCTGCTCCCTGGGATAAAATCCCAAATTCCCCCTGGCTGTCCCCTCCTCTCAGGGAGTTGTGCAGAGCCAGCAGCTCCCCCCTGATCCCGGATTTTCTCCAGGCTGAGCCCCTTCCCAGCTCCCTCAGCCCCTCCTTGTGCTCCAGGTTCCCAGCTCTGGGCACATTTTAGCCCCTCAGTGTCTTGAAGTGAGGGATGAGTCACGACTCTGAGGAGAACCAGGAGAATCTGGAATCCCTTTGCTCACAGCTTTGGGAGCTGCTTTAGCTCCTTTTTGTGTCTGTGTAAGGACCAGAAAGAATTTTTTTACGATTCCTTGTTTTACAGCTTGTAATGGCCTTCCAGTTCCTGGCCTGAAGCACAAGGTGGGAGCAATAATTGCCCATTTTTATTATGGAAACCCAAAACATTTCAATTAATATATCCAGAAGGAAGGTACATGAACTTCCTTGTTCACATGTGCAAACAAAATTCAGGGAAATTCCCTGTGTGAGCAGCCCAGCAATGGGAGCAGAGCAGCCTCACAGCCTTAAATCCTTCAGTGTTTATTGAGCAAGGCACCAGGGCCTTCCTTTCATTCACAGCTTTATCAGGATTTCAATTTCTAATGTTTTTCCATCTTCTGCACTGCTCTTTCCTTCTGATCCATTTGTGGCCCAGCCCATGCCTCCTATTAAACATCTCCTCACCCCATTCTTTCCCTCTGGACGTGATCTTGTGGCTTTTTTTTCCTTAATTTCCTTCGGCAGGAATTTCATCTGTGCTACAGAGTGAGGTGCTGCTGTTTCTCCCAGTTCTGAGGCAGCAGAAGGTGCCTGGATATTCTGAGAGTTGAGACTGGATGAGGTGATGTGGATGGATTTGAGTGGGAAAAGGAAGAATGTCCACACCTGAGTGAGATGTGAGGCTGGGCTGGGACATCTGAGGTCACCTATGGCTGCCAGAGAAGCACCTGAGGATCTCTCCAGAGCCTTTGTGCCAAGGGAGTGACTTGCAGCTTTGTCAAGTCACATGCCAGCTTTGGAAACGGGCCCCGTGGGTCCCGAATGTCACCTTGGGCCAGGAAAATCACAGGGATGTGAGGGACCAGCTGCAGGAGGCACGTCTGGCTCTGGAATGTGCCTGTGGTGTCTGCAGGGAGGGACTCTGCAAGGTCACCACACCATCCCTGGGTTTGCATTTCAGTCAAGTCACCAGAACACAGGAAAGAGTCAGAACCAGCTCCAAAAAAAAAAAAATCAGCTTTTTATTATTATTTCCAGAGTCTCATTGCTTTTTCCAGGTCTTGAGTGCTTCGTGGTGTTTTTTTTTTTTTTCTTCTGCTCTATCTCTCCAGTTGGCTTCAGAGGAGCAGGAAAAGTGAGTGTGAAAGGGAAAGAGTGGAGAAAGGAGATGGGGTTGTTGGCAGTGGCTGTCTCCAGTCCTCTCCAGGGGAGGCAGAGTGTGATGGAGCTGCTGGCTGGGGATGCAGGCACACAGAGCTGGGCTCAGGGGATGCCAAGGTGCAATCTCAGCTCCTCAATATCTGCAGCCCCCTCGTGATGGGAAAGGGTGGGCAGTTATTTCTGAGAGTGCATTTCCCTGCACAGGCACATTGTGAGGGCATTAAAACCTCAAATCTCCAGCAGCTCCACGTCCTCCCTGTGCTGGAGGCAGCTCTGCAGGTGAGGTCTCACCTGAGAGAGGCAGGAAGGGGACTCAGCCCAGGCTCAGGGGGTTCCTGGGCCACGTCCAGCACCTAAAACCCTTTTCCCCAGGGTCTGATCGTGTCTGTAATTCTCCAGCACCCACGGGGCGCCCAGTTTCCTGTAAATTCCTTTTTCCAGCAGCTCAGGGTGTCACCAGGAAATCATCGCTCTCCCCTGCTCGGCGTCATCGTGTCCCTGCTGCAGGAATGAGCTTCCATCTGTTCCCAGGCTGTTCCTGGAGCTGTTTTCTTCTGAAATCTCCTGCCCACTCCTCCTCACTCCTCACTCCTCACTCAGCCATCACAGAGCTGCTGAACCTGCAGGGAGCCAGGGCTGGTTTCAGCCTTGCTGGAGCTGGGAGGATTCTTGCCATCCCTCGGTCGCTTCTGTTGCTCTCCCAGGCACAGTCATGGGTTTTTGCAGATTGATTTAGAGAATTTCTTTTCTTTCTTTTTTTCTTTTTATGAGACCTGTTTGCAAGGTTTTGGTGGGTCCTGATGAGTTGATGGAAACTAAAGCTGGTGGAGTTTTTTTTTCCACAGCTCTTAACAACAAATGGAGGCTTTGGGAAGTCCCAGGCAGACACAACCATCTCTTAAAATGACTGCAAAAATACTTTTCTCCAGGTATCTCCTTCCTCTGAGCTTTGAGCTTTGCCTCAGCACATCTTAAAAGCTCTTAAGGATGTTCTTGGCCCAGATCCAGAAAATGTTTTAGGAGCTCGCAGCCATTTTGAAATGGAGTTTTAATATGTCAGCAGCAGAAGGGAAAACTAAAAGAGGGTTTTGCCAAACACTTCTTGGCTTTTGGGCTTTTCTTTCTATTGATGAGACCAAGTGGAGATTTACTCAGGATTTTACAGGGTGCACAGGGGAGTGCTGGATCTGGGAACTGTCCTAATGGATGGGCAGACTGGAAATTATGACACCTTAGTGGTGTCAGGCTTGTGCTGAAAGGCCCAGGAATGATGAGCTTTGCAGGCAGGAATAATTCAATAATTCAGTTTACAGAAATAATTCAACAAGTTTTGTGGTCTGAAAGGAGAAATCTGGGCAGGGCACAGAGAGAGAAAACAAAGAACTGCCTTAGGTGCACTCACAAACAGGGAGGAGGAGAGCAAGGAGAGCAAGGAGCTCACGGTTTTTAGGCAGTGGGATGAAAATTGAGATTTCTCCATGGAAAAAAACATCGAAGGAGCTGCCCAGGGAGGTTTGGAGTCCCCAGCCCTGGAGGTGTCCAGGGAATTGAGTGGAGCTCGAAGGATTTTTGCCATCCCTCACTCCCAAGCACAGTCACCACTCTGCAGATTTTAGACAATTTATTTTTTGGGGACTTTTCCTTGTTTTAATGAAGGCACTCGGGGGCTGGGTGACAGGTCACAAATGATGTTGGAATCGTCAAAAAATCTGGGATTCTGTGAGATTACAGCAGGCAGTGCCAAATTCCTGAAATTGTCAAAGATCTGCTGGGAGTGGCTGTTCCATGTGCCAGGACCGAGGGCTCCCACCCCAGCTGAGTTTTCCTCACTCTGAATTTTGGGTTTTTTTTTTTCTACCTCTGTGAAACCACACAAACATTCCTGTGTCTGCAGGGTTTTACTCCTGCCTTGCTGATTTTTGGTTCAATTCTTCCATGGGGATTTTTCCTGTGGGAAATGGAGACACAGTGATTGATCTTGGAAGGTGTTGGAGTGAGATTTGGGAAATTTCCTCTTTTTTTTTTTTTTTTTCCAGCTCACCTTGTCCCTGTAACGTTCAGCACAGTCCTGCTGGAGATTTTATTGCTCAAAAAATGTGGGAGAATTGGGAGATCTGTGCTGTCCCAGGGCAGTGAGAATCCTGGTGGGATGAGTGTCTTTTTTTTTTTTTTTTTTTAAAAAGGAAAATTTAAAAGGATTTTAAAAAAAGAAGGGGATGTGAGTCCTGGAAAGTTGGTGGTGTCAGGGAAGGGGGGCAGAGCTGATTCCTAGAATTGGGTGTACCCTGAGCACTCTGTAATGGCAATTTTGCAAAAAAAAAAACCAAAAAAACCCAAAAAAACCCAACTTTTGGGCCCTTTTAGAAGCTCTGTCCATGCCAAGGTGATGTGGTCATGAATTCTTGATGCTGCAATTTCAGAGCTGCCCGGGGCTGTTTTGCTGGGGATGCAAGTTTTTTTTTATTTTTTTTAAATTTTTTTTTAATTTTTTTTTTAAATTTTTTTTTTAATTTTTTTTTTAAATTTTTTTTTTGTTTGGATGTGCTGGTGTGAACTCAGTTTACCTGGGGGTTTATGTAGTCCTTAACAAAAATAAAAATATTTCTATTTTTTATAGGTTGTTAATAAAATAATGAACCTCACATTTCCACTCAGTTTGGAGTGAAAAGCAGAGACACCCAGGCTGTGCTGGCTCTGCTGCCACCTCTTTTTTATCCTGAATTTATTTTTTTTTAATTACCCTGGAAATTATTTGTGTGAGTTCTCTGATGATGAAATGAATATTTGAGAATTATCTCCAAATATTCCCACCATGTACAGGTGTGTTATACCCTAATGGGAAATTCATAAAGGAAATTATTTAAAAAAAAAAAAGAGCAGAAAATTCCATTTTTTAACCCTGGAAATTTTGTGTGATGTTTGTAGTGAAATGAATATTTGAGAATTATCCTCAGTGTGTGTGATACCCATGATGAACCCTAATTTGAACTTCATAAAGGAGATTATTTAAAAAAAAAAAGAGCAGAAAATTCCATTTTTTAACCCTGGAAGTTGTGTGAGTTTATGTGAATTCTCTAGTGAAATGGATATTTGGAGTGGAATTATTTATGCTGTGTGTGATGCCCATGATGAACCCTAATTTCAACTTCACAAAGGAGATTATTTAAAAAAAAAAAAAACAGAAAAAAACCCCAAAAAACCAGAAAAATTCTTTTTTTTTTTTTAACCCTGCAACTTGCTTATCTGTTTTACACAATTGCTGCTGTGATTGTCCTGAATTAATTCTCTTTTTTTTTTTTTTTAATTTTTTTTTATTTTTTTTTATTTTTTTTTCTCTGCAGACCTTTGTAGTCCTAAACAGAGGGAAAACTCTCTTCCGATTTAGTGCCACACCTGCCTTGTACATTTTAAGTCCTTTTAATCTCTTTAGAAGAATAGCTATTAAAATTTTGATACATTCATATCCTTTGGATTATTGAATTTATTTATTTTTATTATTTTTATTTTTTTTTTATTTCTCGTTTCACAGATGTGGGTTGGTCTCAGAACATGACAAAATTCAGGTTTTTATGGGGTGGTAAATGAGTTTTTTTTAGCCCTCAATGAAGGGAAATTCTCATTTATTTTTCCTTTTTTTCCCTCACTCACACACGTGGATGAGTTTTGGAATAAATGGGATTTTTAAGGGTGTGCTTCAGGTGAGGAGTTGGGCTTTAGGAGCTGCTGGAATGGTAAAATTGGGTTAAAATAGAGTGAAATAAATAATAACAATAATATAAAAGAAAATAAATATATAATAGGAAATTGACTATGAAATAGAAAATAGAATATATAGTATAAAATATAAAATAGAAAATAGAATAGAGAATATATGATACAAAAGAGAATATAAATATATAATAGAAAATAGACCATAAAATAGAATATATAGTATATAATATAAATATATAATATAAAACATAAAATAGAATATATAATACAAAAGAGAATAAAAATATATAGTAGAAAATTGACTATAAAATAGAAAATAGAATATATAGTATATAAAAATATAAAATATAAAATAGAATAGAGAATATATGATACAAAAGAGAATATAAATATATAATAGAAAATAGACTATAAAATAGAATATATAGTTTATAATATAATATAAATATGTGATATAAAACATAAAATAGAATATAGAATATATAACACAGAATATCAATATATAGTAGAAAATAGACTATAAAATATAAAATAGAATATATAATACAAAATATAGAATATATGATAGAAAATAGAGTATATAAATATTGTATATAATACAGTATATTAAAATATAGAGTATATTTTGTATTTAATTCAGTGCACACAGCATATTTTACATAGTGTATAATATTTAATGCAGTATAGAAATAGTCCATATAATACAATGTACTAAAAAGAAATATTGTCTAGAAATATTATTTATAATATTGTATTTAATTCAGTGTCTAGAGCATGGAGATATTATCTGTAATACAGAATATTAAAGATAAATAACAAAAAAATTATATATAATATAGTGTGTAAAACATAAATATTGTGTGTAACACAGAATACTAAAGATAAATTATATATATAATTTTTATCTATAATCTAGTGTATACAACATATAAATATTGTGTGTAATACAGTATATTAAAATAAATTATATAAAATATTACATATAATGTAGTGTATACAACATAAATATTGTGTGTAATACAGTATATTAAAATAAATTATATAAAAATATTACATATAATGTAGTGTATAAAACATAAATATTGTGTGTAACACAGTATATTAAAGATAAATTATATATATAATTTTTATCTATAATATAGTGTATACAACATATAAATATTGTGTGTAACACAGTATATTAAAGATAAATAATACATAATTTTCATATATAATATAGAGTATACAACATATAAATATAGTGTGTAATACAGAATATTAAATATACAAACAGACTAAATAAAAAATAGAACTAGGATAAATCAAACCTACAACCAGAATAAATGAAAACCATAAAATCCTCTGAATTTCCCCTGCCAGGTCGAGCAGCTCAGCCCTTGTGGCCAGGCTGGGAATGGTTGAATTTTCCTTTTTTTTTTTTTTTTTTTTTTTTTTTTTTTTTTTTTTTGGGGGGGATTTTTGGGGCTCCCTTTGCTCCTTGACCGTGTCCCACAGTGTTCAGCATGATCATCATGTGCACGATTTTAACCAACTGTGTGTTCATGACCTTCAGCAACCCCCCAGAATGGTCCAAGAACGTGGAGTAAGTACAGAGGGCTCCGTGCAAATTGCAAATTTTACACTTGTTTAATTAATGTTCGATTATTCCTGTTCATTTATTCAATATTCCATTATTCCTGTTTAGTAAATATTCGATTATTTCTATTTATTTATTAAATATTACATCATTCCTATTTATTAAATCTTAGATCATTTCTATTTATTTATAAAATATTCGATGATTCCTATTTATTTATTTAATATTAGATTATTGCTATTTATTTATTTAATATTAGATGATTTCTATTTATTTAATATTAGATTATTCCTATTTTTTTATTTAATATTAGATGATTTCTATTTATTTAATGTTAGATTATTGCTATTTATTTATTTAATATTAGATTATTCCTATTTTTTATTTAATATTAGAATATTGCTATTTATTTATTATTAGATTATTTCTATTTATTTATAAAATATTAGATGATTGCTATTTATTTATTAAATATTAGATGATTTCTACTTATTTATAAAATATTCGATGATTGCTATTTATTTCTTTAATATTAGATTATTCCTATTTTTTATATAATATTAGATTACTGCTATTTATTTCTTTAATATTAGATTATTCCTATTTATTAAATATTAGATTATTGCTATTTATTTATTTAATATTAGATGATTTCTATTTATTTAATATTAGATTATTCCTATTTTTTTATTTAATATTAGATGATTTCTATTTATTTAATGTTAGATTATTGCTATTTATTTATTCAATATTAGATTATTCCTATTTTTTTATTTAATATTAGATGATTCCTATTTATTTATTTAATATTAGATTATTCCTATTTATTTATTTAATATTAGATGATTGCTATTTATTTATTCAATATTAGATGATTCCTATTGATTTATTAAATATTAGATTATATATATAATATTAAACCTCCCAAACTGCTGACTTTCCCCCCTTTTATTTCAATTAAACCTTTCTAATTCCCATTTTTAAAGGAAATTTTAATTTTTTTTCCCTGGTGTCAGCTACAAACGGTTGCATTTCAGCAGCAAATCTTATTTCTTTAGTATCAGATGATTGCTCTTGAATGATTAATTACTCGATAGTTTATATTTCTTTATTCCCTGGTGCCAGGTACACCTTCACTGGCATTTACACCTTTGAGTCTCTGGTGAAAATCATCGCCAGGGGCTTCTGCATCGACGGCTTCACCTTCCTGAGGGACCCCTGGAACTGGCTGGACTTCAGTGTCATCATGATGGCGTGAGTGCCCTGGGGACAGCCTGGGGACAGCCTGGGGACAGCCTGGGGACAGCCTGGGGACAGCCTGGGGACAGCCTGGGGACAGCCTGGGACAGCCTGGGGGCAGGCTGGGGACAGCCTGGGGACAGCCTGGGGACAGCCTGGGGACAGCCTGGGACAGCCTGGGGGCAGGCTGGGGACAGCCTGGGGACAGCCTGGGGACAGCCTGGGGACAGCCTGGGGACAGCCTGGGGACAGCCTGGGACAGCCTGGGGCAGGCTGGGGACAGCAATGGGGACAGCCTGGGACAGCCTGGGGACAGCCTGGGGACAGCCTGGGGACAGCCTGGGGACAGGTTTGGGCCAGATTTGGGCCAGGTTTATCCCAGATTTGGGCCAGGTTTATCCCAGATTTGGGCCAGATTTGTGCCAGGTTTGTGCCAGGTTTGTGCCAGGTTTGTGCCAGGTTTGTGCCAGGTTTATCCCAGATTTGGGCCAGGTTTATCCCAGATTTGGGCCAGATTTGGGCCAGGTTTATCCCAGATTTGGGCCAGATTTGGGCCAGGTTTATCCCAGATTTGGGCCAGGTTTATCCCAGATTTGGGCCAGGTTTATCCCAGATTTGTGCCAGGTTTGTGCCAGGTTTGTGCCAGGTTTGTGCCAGGTTTATCCCAGGTTTGGGCCAGGTTTATCCCAGATTTGGGCTAGATTTGGGCCAGGTTTATGCCAGGTTTATCCCAGATTTGGGCCAGATTTGGGCCAGGTTTATCCCAGATTTGGGCCAGGTTTGGGCCAGGTTTATCCCAGATTTGTGCCAGATTTAGTCCAAATTTATTCCAGGTTTATTCCAGATTTATTCCAGGTTTAGTCCAGGTTTAGTCCAGGTTTATTCCAGGTTTATTCCAGATTTGTGCCAGGTTTAGTCCAGATTTGTGCCAGATTTATTCCAGGTTTGTCCCAGATTTATCCCAGGTTTATCCCAGATTTATTCCAGATTTATGCCAGGTTTATTCCAGATTTATTCCAGATTTAGTCCAAATTTATTCCAGGTTTATTCCAGATTTATTCCAGGTTTAGTCCAGATTTATTCCAGATTTATTCCAGATTTATTCCAGGTTTATTCCAGGTTTATTCCAGATTTATTCCAGGTTTAGTCCAGGTTTATTCCAGATTTAGTCCAGATTTATCCCAGATTTATGCCAGGTTTATTCCAGATTTTTTCCAGATTTAGCCCAGATTTAGTCCAGGTTTATTCCAGATTTGTTCCAGGCTTTGCTGGGCGTGGGAGGATTTTAGGTGAAGAGTTAAGTTGGTTAAAAAACCAAAAAAAACAAAAAACCCCAGAAAAACCAAAAAAACAAACAAAAAAAACCAACAAAAAAACCCCCCAAAAACAAAAACAAAAAACCCAAACAAAATCAAACCCATTATTCTTATAATTATTATATTAATAATTATTATAATAGTTATTTAATATAAGAATATTTATAATTATATCATATTTAATATTTAATATCAAATTATGGCTAATATTTAACATAATAATATGATAATATTTATAATTATATAATGTTTAATATTTAATAGATAATATTTAATATTTAATAATATTTATAATTATTCTATTAATTAGTTATTAATATAATAATGTCAGGAAGGAGACTCTTGATTTTCCTTCCTCATTTTTTTTTTTCTCCTGCTGGATTGGGCTGAGGATCATGGGCATCACATCAGGAGCTCCACCCTAAATTCCTTTTTTTTTTAAATTTATTTATTTATTTTTTTTTCCCATAATTGCCCTGAGCTGATCCTGGCTCATGGAAATCTGATTTTTTTGTCTCTGGTACTCAGAGCTGCTGGTGGAAGAAATTTTTTTTTTTTTTTTTACCCTTTTACATTTATTTTTTTTTTTTTTTATGTGGCACGGTCGGGTTCCCATATCCACCAATGTCTGATGGAAAAGGGAGCACAGATGAGATTTAAAAAAAAAAAATAAAAAAATCAGAAAATACCTTGAATTAAAATAAATTAAATTGAATTAAAATAAATTAAATTGAATTAAATTGAAGGCTCAGGAGCTGCATTTCCAAAGGTTCAGAGCACTTGAGGGAAATAAAAACCTTTAAATCCTATTTTGCTGCATTCTGCACCCCAGTTTGTTGAGTTTCCTGAGTTTTTGCTCTTTTTCTGCATTTCAGTTGTTTATTTAAAATATATGCAGAGAATTGAACATTGTCCATGAAAAGCCAATAACCAGCAGCTCCCCAATGCTGAGATTTAATTCAGAATATTTGAGGATCTGCTGTGCCCAGTGTGAAAACCCAAACCCCACCTGGGAATTGGGAATTTCTTAATTTCTTCAGAAATTACCAAATTTCATCCCACCAGCTTTAAAGGGTCCAGGTCTGCAAAAAAATAAAAATTAAAAAAAAATCCTAAATTCCTCCCTGGTGTCCCTAAGCCTGTTGGCTCTGGTACAATAATTTAAATTTTTTTTTTTTTTTTTGGTGTTAATGGCATTATTTAATCTGCACTAAGAGATTTTGGAAGCCCTTGAGGACTTTCTGCACCAGGAAAAAAAAAAATCTTGAATATTGAAATATTTCTTTGTTTTTTTCATACCAAAAAGTTTCTCCCCACTCAGGGGGAATATTCTCCAAGCTGGGGTAAAAATAAAACCCCGTTATTTTGAACCTCTTCTCCTCTGTGTATTTTGGATTTTTTTTTTCCTCTTGGGAAAAAAAAAAATTAAAAAAAAAATAAAAAAAAAAAGGAGAATCAAAACCTCCCTGTGCCTCCCAAACAGCCATAAAGGATTAAAAATGGAGGGTGCTAATTAAAATGAAGGATGCTAATTAAATGGAAGGATGTTAATCAAAGCAGAAGGTGATTATGTTTTTAAGAAAACCACGAAGTGAACAAACCTGAAATTCCTGATTTGAGGTGAAAGTCCAGTCATGGAATCCTGGGTTGGTTTGGGTTGGAACTCAAAACTCATCCAGTTCCCCCCCCTTTAAAATTTTATTTCCACCTTTTATTATTCCAGGTAATTTGGTGATGTCACCAAATCTCCTCAAAATATTTGGCTTTAATTTTTTTTTTCTTTTTTTTTTTTTTTTGGTTTTTTTTTGGTTTTTTTTTTTTTGACAATTTCCCCCTTTCTGTAGAGGTGAGGAATTCTCTGTGTGAAATTTGGGGCGCCACGATATCCAAAAAAAAAAAAAAAAAAAAAAGTCAGAAACTGCAGGAGAAGGGTCCAAAAAAATAAATAAATAAAAAAAAAAGTCAGAAACTGCAGGAGAAGGGTCCAAAAAAAAAATAAAAAAAAATAAAAAATAAAAAAAAAAACCCCCAAGGGGATGGGGGAAGGTGTGGAGGAGGGGCTGAGGGCTCCGGGGCTGCTCAGCCAGGGTGGGACATCAGGGAAAGGTTCTACCCCAGAGGATTTGGGCACTGCCCCAGGGATGCCCAGAGGATTTGGGCACTGCCCAGGGAATGCCCAGAGGATTCAGGCACTGCCCCAGGGAATGCCCAGAGGATTTGGGCACTGCCCCAGGGAATGCCCAGAGCATTTGGGCACTGCCCAGGGATGCCCAGAGGATTTGGGCACTGCCCCAGGGAATGCCCAGAGGATTCAGGCACTGCCCAGGGATGCCCAGAGGATTTGGGCACTGCCCAGAGGATTTGGGCACTGCCCAGAGATGCCCAGAGGATTTGGGCACTGCCCAGGGAATGCCCAGAGGATTCAGGCACTGCCCCAGGGAATGCCCAGAGGATTCAGGCACTGCCCCAGGGATGCCCAGAGGATTTGGGCACTGCCCAGAGGATTTGGGCACTGCCCCAGGGATGCCCAGAGGATTTGGGCACTGCCCAGGGAATGCCCAGAGGATTTGGGCACAGCCCAGGGAATTTGAGCTGCAGGAGAATTTGGACAGAGCTGCCAGGGGTGCCCAGAGTTGGATTTTTGGGACTGGATGATCCTGGTGGGTCCCTTCCAGCTCAGGACACGATTCCAGGTGAGGATGAGAATCCAACCCCGTACCTGGGCAAGCTGAGCAGCTCAGAGACTCAGACCTCATTTCACCTCTGCAACTTTTTTTTTTTTTTTTTTTTAATTTATTTTTATTTTATTTTATTTTATTTTTTTCTTTCAATGCCAATTCTGAAGCGTTTTGAAAATCACAAAGCTGTTTCCTACAAACACACGATTTCTACCCAGGGAAAGGGTGACCCCCAACGGTGCCATTAACTCTGGTTTAATTCTGCAGGTATATAACAGAGTTTGTAAACCTAGGCAATGTTTCAGCTCTGCGCACTTTCAGGGTTCTGAGAGCTTTGAAAACTATTTCTGTAATTCCAGGTAAGGCCCCGGTTGGTGTTTAGCTGTCGGGTACAGGCCCCTGTGAGTGATGTTTTTGCTTTGTCCCTAGTTGTTGTTTTATTTTGGTGTGTGTATTGTCATGGTGTTTTTTTGTTTTTTTTTTTCTTTTTTTTTTGTGTGTGACCTCCCTCATTGCAGATATGTCACAGAGTTTGTGGACCTTGGGAATGTCTCAGCATTGAGAACTTTCAGAGTTCTCCGAGCTTTGAAAACTATCTCTGTAATTCCAGGTGAGAATCGTTCAGCATTAAAGGCTGGCCTCGTGTGTGTTTTTGTTTCCCCTCCCTTCCTGCACTGCTCATTCCTCAGAAATTACACTGGGATTTATTTATTTTTATTTATTTTTTTTTTGGATGGGATTTGCAGTCTGTTAAAACAAAGCAGTTTGAAATCAAGGCTCCTGGGCCATCAAATTATGGCATGAACAAGCAACTGCTCCCTGCTTTTCTGTCCCTGATCTCTGAAACTAAAGCCAGGCTTAAAAGTTGAATTCCAGGATCAGGCTCCTCCCAGGCTGAGCAGCTTCTGGCTCAGGGACTTGCCCTGTTACGTTGGAGTTGTTTTAGGAATAATTTTGTAAAGCAGAAGAGCAAAACCCGACCAAGATTAAAACCTTTTCTGCCCATTTCCTGTGCCAGAACTGGATTTGTCAGGACCCCCCTTCCCAAAGGTGCTTCTGGGCTTTTATTTCTCAATTATGAGACACCACGGACTGAGAAACACAAAATTCTGGTTTGGGGTTGGGAGAGACCTTAAATCTCATCTTGTTCCACCTCCCTCCATGGGCAGGAGCAGCTGTTTAGTCACAGCTTGATCAGAGTTGAAGTGATTAAAGTTTTTAAGCCCGGTTTAATCACAGCTCTGTCCAGCCTGGCCTTTGGGACATTTCCAGATCCTGAATTCCTGTGCAGAAAATCTTTTTTTTTTTTTTTTTTCTCAAAAGTGTCCCTTAATTCTGAGGTCAGGCTTAAGCCTTCAGGCACTCAGGCATGCTCAGCTTTGTGATTTCCAGCTGCTCTGCCCTTTTCACAAAAATCCTCCCCGAGTTTTGGGTCTCGGTTTCTTTGTGCTTTGTTCCCCTCCTGCATTCCCTGGTTCTGGAGTTTCTGTTTCCTCAGCCCGGGGATTTGCAGGGTCCATCCCAGACTGCCAACCCCATCAGCTGGACCTGCCTTGTTGTGCATGATGATGATGATGATGATGATGATGGTGATGATGATGATGATGATGATGATGATGATGCTCCTACATGGCACCTGCTTTCCTTGCACCCAGCCAGAAAATGCTGGTTCCTACTGAGCCTTCCTTGATGTTTGGTGATATTTAAGAGCAAAAAAAAAAATTAAAAAAAAAAAAAAAATAAAAACAAGCCTTTTATTAAATAATGCTGTGAGCAGTGGGGCTGAAGGGCAGGTGTCATTCTCTCAGCCTGCTCCAGAGAGGAACTGCCTTGCTCAGAGGAGAATTAATGTTAAAACCAGTTTTGCCTGTGTCCTGCTTTTTCAGTTTAGAGCCCAGTGGAGGTGATGCAGCTTTCAGGAGCTGTGTGACAGCATGCCTTGTGTTGTGCAGGGAGCAGAAGAGCTCAGTTTTGGATCTTTCTCTCCATAAAATTGAAAACTTGCAGAGTTTTATTTCAAATAGCAGGAGGGGGGGTGAGGCTGAGCCCTGCTAAGTTCAGCACATTTTTTTAATGTCATTTTTTATTGGAAGGACAATTTGCTGCACGTTTTGATTGAATAAAAAGGGTGATTTGTCACACACAGCCAAGGGGATCCTGTTTGGGCACTGAACAAACCTGGAATGGCAAAATTTGGGGGGGTTTTGTGTCTGTTTTTAAGGGGAGGATTGTCCAGGTGTGTTTTTGCAGCACAAATTTTGGTCCCTTCCATTTTGTGGCAGCAGGAGGAACGTAAAGCATTTCAATAATTGGCCTTTTGGGTTATTTAATATGAAAGCATAAAGTGGTTTTATGGGTTTTGCCACTATAATTTTGCAAGGAAAAGGCGATTTTTTTTTTTTTTTTTAGAATATACTGAATATTAAAATCTAAAGGGATTCCCCTTCTGCTTCAGCACGTGGAATGGGAATTTTAACTCAGTGCTGGGAATCTCATTTCAGTGTTTTCAGTGCAGTCTACACCTTCTGTCAGTAACTGGAATTTAGGTGTGTTTGAGAAATGGGAAATACGACCAGAATTTGCCATGCCATGGACAAAAATTCTGTGATCTCTATGGATCTGTGTGACAGGAGCAAACTGTGAGCCAAAGCACCAAAATTTGGGGATGAGCAGATTATTGCTCCATGCTTTCCTGTCCCTTTGTGTGCACATTTCATACTGATCTCTGAAACTAAAGCCAGGCTTAAAACTTTGATTCCAGATGAAAAGGATCATATCCCTTTGGTCTTTTTTTGGTTTTTTTGTTTTTTTTTTTTTTTTTGCTGATGGTCTCAAGGAATTTTCTATATTTGCACTTGAGTTGTTACATTTGAATTTCCTGGTGCCACATGGGGACACAGCTGGCTCACATCTGGATTCCAGAATCCAGGGTCTGGACCTGCAGAGTGATTTATTTTATTTTTTTTTTTTCTCCTTCCTCCCTTCACTGTTCATTTATAAACCATAGAATCATCCCACTTAACGCCAGAAATGCTGATTAAAGGAGCCTAATTAATTGGGTGTTGTTTCTGCATCCAAAACTCCAGCCAGTTTAGACCTGTCACCTCAAAATTCATGCTGAGTTCTCCCCACTCACGAGTTCTGCCTCTCACAGACCACACTGGTGTGGGAACCCAGCAGGATTCCTTTTTTTGGAATATCTTAATCCTGGTCCTGAGCTTGTTAATGATCCCAGTGGCCTCAGGGAATCCCAGAGCTGTGACCAAACCCACGCTGAAAGGGAAGATTCTGCTCGTGCAGGGGGAGAGCAGAGCAGGAGAAAACCGAGATTTGCAGAGTTTGAGGTGCTGGAGCTCTGTGAGTTGTTTTGCCCTGTGCCAGTGAGCTCAGCTCAGACACATCTGGACGTGCCCAGAGGGTTTTGTGGCAGCAAATCCCAATTTAATCCTCATTTGGCAAACCACGAGTGGGGGAAATGATTCCCCACGTTCCACAGTCCTGCTCAGGCATCCTCAGGGACCAGCACTGGGATTTTTTTTTTATTATTTTTTATTTTTTTTTTGGTTTGTTCTGCCCATTCCTTCCCCCCATCCACCCCAGTGTTGTACTGGCTGGAAAACCTGACCACACACGTTTGTTGCCAGGACCCTGCACCATTTATAACCACAACTTTCCCCACCATCCTGAGGTACTGTATTAATTTGGATTTTCAGTGAGGTTTGTTGGTTTTTTTTTTGCCTACAGGAGTGATTTCTAGTCTTGTTTCCTTCTCCACAGGCTTGAAGACCATCGTGGGTGCCCTCATCCAGTCTGTGAAGAAGCTGTCAGACGTGATGATCCTGACAGTTTTCTGCCTCAGTGTCTTTGCCCTCATTGGGCTCCAGCTGTTCATGGGCAATTTGAGGAACAAATGTGTGATTTGGCCAATTAATGTCAACGAGACTTTCCTGGACAATGGCTCCAGGGGCTTTGACTGGGAGGAATACACCAACAATATGTGTAGGTATTTCTGCACTGAGCCTCCCTAAAAAACTCCTGGCCTGGCTCTGTGCAGCTGCCCTGGAGTTCCAGCGTGGCTCATGCTCTGCTGTGTCTGGTTTTCACTGTAAAAAACCCTATATTTAGAATTTTTTCAGTTTTTTTTTTTTAATCTGACCTTATTGAAATGTTCCTAGTTGAGTTCATCCTTTAGAAGAGTTTGAATGAGCTCTTTTAGCTAAATAATTTGTCCAAAATTTATTTGAACTGATAAATTTCTCAGCAGTGCTTTTTGGGAGGGGCTTTTAAGTGAGGGTTTTAATAATGTTATAGTCTGTTTAATCCTCTAAATCCATATGTGTGTGAATGAAATCTCTTTTTCATCTTCAGCAAATTTTTACATCATTCCTGGTGCCCCTGACCCTTTGCTGTGTGGTAACAGCTCAGATGCAGGGTGAGTTTTTACCAATCACTTGTCACTGATGTTACCTAAAGCTGGCAAAACCTTTGGAATATTCCCTGTCCCTTCCTCTGTTGGTTCTGCTGTTAATTCACCAAATTCCAGATTTTTAAAATCAAATTTTGAATCCATTGCTGTTGCAATGTAAGGAACATTTTCCCTGTCAGGAAGCAGCTCTGGAATGTTCCCTGTCCCTTCCTCTGTTGGTTCTGCTGTTAATTCACCAAATTCCAGATTTTTAAAATCGAATTTTGAATCCACTGAACATTTTCCCTGCCATCTCTGGCTACCAATTCCTGGTGGCATCACTTCCCTCCAGTCTTGGGGATCATCCCAGAAGGGAGGATGGAGGCTCAGAAATGGGAATTTGTTTTTCCACCCCAGCCTTCAGCTCTGGAGACTATTCTGGCCCAAGCTGCTGCTTTGGGCTTGGGCTCAGGGTTAAGCTGTGCCTTGCAGCTCTTCCCTGAATCCCCAATGTGGGGAGAGCTGCAGGGTGCTGGCAGTGAGCTTGACCTGGCTCTTTTCCCTCCCCAGCCAATGTCCAGAGGGATACACGTGCATGAAGGCAGGAAGGAACCCCAACTATGGCTACACGAGCTTTGACACCTTCAGCTGGGCTTTCCTGGCTTTATTTCGCCTTATGACTCAGGACTTCTGGGAAAACTTGTATCAATTAGTGAGTAAACACTTGGCTTTGTTGTTTGTGGCACAATCTGGGGATCAAACAGGAAAATGGGAGGAGCTTTGGTTTATTCTTTCTTTAAAAGAGTGCAAGTAAAGCTGTTGGGGTTTGGGGTTTGTCCTGGATAAAATGCCCCATAAGGAGCAGCCTTTCCTTTCTTTTCAGGCAGATTTCAGCCACCAGGTACTGGGATGCAAAAAAAAAATGCCTGGAGTCCAGGCTGTCAGCTTTTATTGTCATTTCAGCAAAGTGCCTTGGCACAGCGAGATTTTTTTTTTTTTTTTTTTTTTTTTTTTTTTTTTTTTTTTTTTTTTTTGGGGGGGTGAGGAAGGGGACGTTACCTGGCAGCAGGTGTTGGGTTTGAATTCCAGAAGGGCTGGTGGCTGCAGCTGAGCTGTGAATTCATTCAGCAGGAGCCTTAGCACTGGCTGTGGGTGTTCAGCTCTGCTCACAGAGGCTGCTCAGCTCTTGGGAGGGCAGAATTTTCTCATGACCTCAGGGGTGCTTTGGGGACCTCGCTGAAGCAGCTTTTTCTTGGTTTGGTTTTAGGGGAGTCCGAGCATTGGGTTTCACCCTGTGCCTCTGAATTCTTTTCAGTTTGCATCCCTTAAAGGGAGGAAGGGGGATGTCACCTTTTGTGTTCATGGCTGAGCAGCGTGCAGTGGCTCAGCAGGGAAAATGCTGAGCTGGGGAATATTCAGCACTGCTGGATTTTCTTAGAAACATTCAGGTCAAGAAACTCGGGGTCACCTCGTGCATTTCTGAAGTTGCTTCCCTTTCCCTTTTCTAATCCCTCTGTCGTTGTTCTCCACTCCCAGACTTTACGAGCAGCAGGAAAAACTTACATGATCTTCTTTGTGCTGGTGATCTTTGTGGGCTCCTTCTACCTGGTGAACCTGATCCTGGCTGTGGTGGCCATGGCCTACGAGGAGCAGAACCAGGCAACCCTGGAGGAGGCAGAGCAGAAAGAGGCAGAATTCAAAGCCATGTTGGAACAATTGAAAAAGCAACAGGAAGAAGCACAGGTGAGAAAAAAAAAAAAAAAAAAAAAAAAAAGAAAAAGAAATTCCTCGCTCGCTGTGAGGGCGGTGACCCAGGTTGCCAGAAAAGCTGATTTTACCACCTGCACAGGTAGGTTATAAAAATTCGAACAAATTCTGGCTGCAAATTTCTTCCAAGGAGAGAATAAACTTCTGAGTCCTGCCTTGAAATCTTCTACTGAGGTGCATTAAGGGTGCATGAAAAGGGAAGGTGCATGAAAGGGAAGATTCTGCTCCTGCAAGGGAAGGGAAGTGCTGAGACAATTTAGTTGAGCAGGAGAAAGCCAAGATGTGGAGAATTAAAAGTGTTTGACCCTTTAAGGGTCAAAACCAAGGAAATGGAACTTACTCTGCAAGTAAGAAAGAGTAAACTCCTCCTTTAAGGAAACGAAAAATGAAAACGGAGCGTTAATCGTGGAAAAATGTGATTTATTTTTCCTTGCCCTGCCTGCACCCTCAGGCTGCTGCCATGGTCACCTCGGCAGGGACGGTGTCTGAAGATGCTGTGGAGGATGATGGTGGGGGGAGGATGTCCAGGAGCTCCTCAGAGATTTCCAAACTCAGCTCCAAGAGCGCCAAGGAGCGTCGGAACAGGAGGAAAAAGAGGAAGGACAAGGAGCTGTCGGAGGGGGATGAGAAGTGTGACAATGAGAAGGTGTTCAAGTCAGAATCTGAGGATGGCATGAGGAGGAAAGCATTCAGGCTGCCAGATAACAGGCTGGGGAGGAAATTCTCCATCATGAACCAGGTAGTTTTCTGTTCCTTCACTCGTGTTTGTGGCTGCTTGAGGTCAGGAGAATTTTCTGCTCTCGGTTCCTGTTGGTACCTCAAGGGTTCTGCCCACTCTCCTCAACTGTGTTGGGGCAGGAGAACATTTAGGGTTTGACTCTCACACACATTTCCCCTGGCAGGAATTGTTCCTGAGGAATCCAGCCAGGATTCTCCAGCTGGGAAGGAATTGGTTTTTTCCAACTCCCCTGTGAAGAGAACTTGCAAACACCCAACAGGAAATTTGAGAGTTACTCACCAAGCAGCAGAGATTCTGAAAAGTAGAAAAGCTAAAACCCGAGGCATCAGGGTGGAACCATCCACCCCAATGGCAGGGAGTGGAACTGGACAAGCTCCAAGGTCCAAACCAAACCATTTGTGATTCTAGGAAAGCACCAAAATCCCTCCTAAACCAAACTAAACCAAACCATTTGTGATTCTAGTAAAGCACCAAAATCCCTCCTAAACCAAACTAAACCAAACCATTTGTGATTCTAGGAAGCCACCAAGGTCCAAACCAAACCATTTGTGATTCTAGGAAAGCACCAAAGTCCAAACCAACCCAACCCAAAGAATTTGTGGTTCTAGGAAAGCACCAAGGTCCAAACCAAAGAATTTGTGATTTGAGGAAAGCACCAAGGTCCCTCCCAACCTAAATGAAACCGTTTGTGATTCTAGGAAAGAGCTAAGGTCCAACCCAACCCAAACCAAACCAAAAAATTTGAGATTCTAGGAAAGCACCAAGGTCCAACCCAAAGAATTTGTGATTGGAGGAAAGCACCAAAATCCAACCCAACCCAAAGAATTTGTGATTCAAGGAAAGCACCAAAATCCAACCCAACCCAAAGAATTTGTGATTTGAGGAAAGCACCAAGGTCCCCCCAACCCAAAGAATTTATGATTCTAGGAAAGCAGCCCCATCGCTGTTTGTGTCCCGTCCTCACTGCTCCGTGCCCTTGTCCCCAGTCTCTCCTCAGCATCCCGGGCTCCCCGTTCCTGTCCCGCCACAACAGCAAGAGCAGCATCTTCAGCTACAAGGGCCGCTTCCGCGAGCCCGTGTCCGAGAACGAGTTCGCCGACGACGAGCACAGCACGGTGGAGGAGAGCGAGGGCCGCAGGGACTCGCTCTTCATCCCCATCCGGGGCCGCGACCGGCGCAGCAGCTACAGCGGCTACAGCGGCTACAGCCAGGGCAGCCGCTCGTCGCGCATCTTCCCCGCGCTGCGCCGCAGCCTCAAGAGAAACAGCACCGTGGATTGCAACGGCGTCGTGTCCCTCATCGGGGGACCCCCGTCCAGCATGCCCGGGGGCCGCATCCTGCCCGAGGTGCGTGTGCCGTGGTAGGGAAAAACTGCTGCTGCTGCTGCTCATCTTCCTCATCCTTATCTTCCTCTTCCTCATCCTTATCCTCCTGCTGCTGCTCTGCCTCATCCTTATCCTCCTCTTCCTCATCCTTATCCTGCTGCTGCTCATCTTCCTCATCCTTATCCTGCTCTTCCTCATCCTTATCCTGCTCCTCCTCTGCCTCATCCTTATCCTGCTCCTCCTCTTCCTCATCCTTATCCTCCTCTTCCTCATCCTTATCCTCCTGCTGCTGCTCTGCCTCATCCTTATCCTCCTCTTCCTCATCCTTATCCTCCTCCTCTTCCTCATCCTCATCCTCCTGCTCCTGCTGCTGCTCTGCCTCATCCTTATCCTGCTCCTCCTCATCCTTATCCTCCTGCTCCTGCTGCTGCTCTGCCTCATCCTTATCCTCCTCCTCTTCCTCATCCTTATCCTGCTCATCCTTATCCTTATCCTCCTCTTCCTCATCCTTATCCTCCTGCTGCTGCTGCTCCTCCTCATCCTTATCCTCATCCTTATCCTCCTGCTGCTGCTGCTCTGCCTCATCCTTATCCTCCTCATCCTTATCCTGCTCTTCCTTATTCTTATCCTCCTGCTCCTCCTCTTCCTCATCCTTATCCTCCTCTTCCTCATCCTTATCCTCCTGCTCCTCTTCCTCATCCTTATCCTCCTCCTGCTGCTGCCCCTCATCTTCCTCCTGCTCCTACTCTTCTTCATCCTTATCCTCCTGCTCCTCCTCCTCCTCCTGCTGCCCCTGCTCCTGTTCCTCTTCCTCCTCCTCCTCCTCCTCCTGCTCCTCCTCTTCTTCTTCCTGCTGCTCCTCCTCCTGCTTCTCTCTCTGGTTTTTGGTTTTTATTGCAGTTAAATCTTGTGTTTACTGCGCTGTAAAGAGAGAGAAGGGACACTAACAAAGCTTTTTAGGGAAAAGTTTAACTTTATTGTATGGACAGCCTGGATTTAAAGTGTCTTACCTGCAGCTGTGTGAACACACATTTAGAGAGCTGGGGAATTCCAGCTTGGAAATTCTGGATTTCTCCTGACTCTCAGCTCCATTCCCAGGCTGACAAGCTGACTGCAGCTTCAGTTAGGGAGGAAATCTCCCAGGGTGAGAACATGGTGACAAACAGAGTGGAATTCATCATAAATAATAAAGATTAACTCCTGGTGTCTTCGCCATGGGATCCATCCAAGGATGTTTTTCCCAATTGTCCAATGAGCTCCTTGGAGTTTTGGTTTGACCACTTAAAAACGGTAGGAAAAGGACAGAGGGGCACACAGAACACTGAAAACACAAAATATGGAAATGCAGACCAAATGCTGCATTTCTGGGCTCAGAGAAGACTCAAGTGTGTTATTAATGATCCTGTGAATTTTTCAGGGCACCACAGAAATTGAAATCAGGAAGAAGCCTGGTGGGTCTCTGCTGGTCTCCATGGATCAGGTGAATGCATCCTACGGGAGGAAGGACAGGACCAACAGTGTCATGACTGGGCTCACCAACACCCTTGTTGAGGGTAGGTTTGAGGGTGTTTGGGCACTGCAGGGTGGGTCCAGAGGGGCTCCAGGAGAGCTGGAGATGTTTGGACAAAGGGCTGGAAGGGCACGATGCAGGGGATGGATTCCTGCTGCCAGAGGGCAGAGCTGGAGGGGATTTTGGGGAGGAATTTTTCTCTTTGAGGGTGGGGTTGCCCAGAAAAACTGATCCATTGCTGGGAGTGTCCAGGCTCAGGTTGGGCAAGCCTGGTCTAGTGGAATTCAGCTCCCCCTGCTTCAGAGCAGTGCATATTCATGCATGGTTTAGCCTCAATCTGCTTCTTTTTGGGTCTTTATTGATAAAGAAATATTTATTCGACTTTATTTTACCTGGGTTTTGGCATCCAAATTGCATAGAGATGGAGGTAAAGGCAACAAAGGGTTGTAAGCTGACAATAAAGAGAATGCAGAGTGGAGACCAGAGGAGTCAGGCAGTGTCAGGTCTGGGTGTTCTGTCTTCTACATTTCTCCCAAGCACTGGAGAGAATCTTCCTTTGCTCCAGTTGGTGGGGGAGGAGGATTGGAGCTGCACTGAGAGCTGCAATGTGACAGCTGTCAGGAAAAAAAAAATAAAAAAATTTTAAAAAAAAAGTTGCTGCTGGAATTGTGGGATGGACAGCACACTGAGATGAGATTTCCCAACGTGCTGAGCAGGAGCCAGCAGGAATTCATGAACAGCAGCCACACGAGCTCAAATCCCTGCTGCCTCCTGCAATAAAATTGTAGGAAAACTCAAATTACACTTTTAGAAACAGAGCAGGGTTTTGCTGCCTCTCCCCTCCTGCACAAACACCCACGGGCTCCAGTGCCAGGGGCCCCTTTTTAAACTTCACCAATTCCAAGGCAACTGAAACACTAAGCAACCAGAGAACCAATGGGAGGGAGAGCACACTGGTCCTGTCCTTTCCTTTCCCATAAAAAAATAAAAGGTGAAGGTGCACAGCAGCACAGCCTGACTGCAACCAGCAGGTCGACAAATGGGGGTAAATCCTTCTTTTGTATTTTTTTTTTTCCCTCCTAATCACTTGGGATAAGCCAGTGTAAAAATAATTAAAAAAAAAAATTAAGTGGACACAGCATTTCTGTGTTTGATGTCTGTAAATGGATGGAGTTAGTGTTAATCAGGTTATTCCTGTTGAAAATCTTCAGCAGTGTTATGTCATCTCTTTCCTCTTTTAGATTTTGTGTCTGTGCTCAGCACAGAATTCATCTCAGTTATTTAAAAACTGGCACCAAAGGCAGTTTGGAATCTGTAACTTTGGTTTTAACTCTTTTACCTTGATCAGCTCCCAGTTTTCAGCCTTTCATCTGGAATAATTTGCACTGAACCATCCTGGTGAAGCACAGGGTTAGAGCTGCAGCTGTGGTGACCTGGGGCAGATGTTGTGTAGGGACAAAAATCCCAAAATCCCAAAATCCAAGAACCCTCGAGGCTGGGAAGGAGCCCCAGGGTCGTTGTGTCCAAGCTGTGATTGACCCCCCTGCTGTCACCCAGCCCAGAGCACTGAGTGTCCCCAAATGTCACCCCTGGACACCTCCAGGGCTGGGGACCCCAAACCTCCCTTCCAAAACCTGGCCACCCTTTCCATGAAGAATTCCTTCCTGCTGGCCAAAACTTTTCCCAGCTCTTCTCTCCTGTCACCTCCTTGGCCATTTTCACAAAGTTCACAGTTTTGTAATTCTTCATCCTCAGAGATGAATCCTGAACTCTTGCTGTCTTTTGTTTTTTGTTTTGTTTTTTTTGTTTGTTTGGTTTGGTTTTTTGTTTTGTTTTTTGTTCTGTTTTCTTCTGTTTTGGTTTTGGTTCTGTTTTGCTTTTTGGTTCTGTTTTGGTTTTTGTTCTGTTTTGGTTTTTGGTTCTGTTTGGTTTTTTTCTGGTTTGGTTTTTGTTCTGTTTTGTTTTGGTTCTGTTTTGGTTTTTGGTTCTGTTTGTTTTTTGTTCTGGTTTGGTTTGGTTCTGTTTTGTTTTTTGTTCTGCTCTGTTTTTTGTTCTGGTTTGTTTTCTGTTCTGGTTTGGTTTGGTTCTGTTTTGGTTTTTGTTCTGCTCTGTGTTTTGTTCTGCTCTGTGTTTTGTTCTGTTTTATTTTCTGTTCTGTTTTATTTTCTGTTCTGTTTTGTTTTCTGTTCTGTTTTATTTTCTGTTCTGTTCTATTTTCTGTTCTGTACCTGCAGAGCTGGAGGAATCCCAGAGGAAATGCCCCCCTTGCTGGTACAAATTTGCCAACACGTTCCTGATCTGGGAGTGCCACCCGTACTGGATGAAGCTGAAGGAGATTGTGAACCTGATTGTCATGGATCCCTTTGTTGACCTGGCCATCACCATCTGCATCGTGCTGAACACTTTGTTCATGGCCATGGAGCATCACCCCATGACCCCCGAGTTCGAGCACGTTCTGTCCGTGGGGAATCTGGTAAGGGAGGAGAGCTCGGGGCTCCCCCACGCCTGCTCCTGCTGCCTCAGCCCTTCCCGTGCCTCACCATCCATTCTGTGTCCAAACTTTGCCTGAACATCAGCACTGAAGCCGAATTTTTATTTATTTTTTTTTTTTTCTTTGTCTGTCTCTCCTCCCCACTGCAGGTTTTCACAGGGATTTTCACGGCGGAAATGTTCCTGAAGCTCATTGCCATGGATCCATATTATTATTTTCAAGAAGGCTGGAACATCTTTGATGGGTTCATTGTCTCCCTCAGTTTGATGGAGCTGAGTCTGGCAGATGTGGAAGGGCTTTCTGTGCTGAGATCCTTCCGCTTGGTATTCCAATATTCCAGTATTCAATATTTCCATATTCCAATATTCAAATATTCCAGTATTCCAATATTCCAATATTCAAATATTCCAATATTCCATATTCCAATATTCCAATATTCCAGTATTCAATATTTCCATATTCCAGTATTCCAATATTCCAGTATTCCAATATTCCAGTATTCCAATATTCCAATATTCCAATATTCAAATATTCCAGTATTCCATATTTCAGTATTTCCAGTATTCCAGTATTTCCAGTATTTCCAGTACTCCAATATTCCATATTTCCATATTTCAATATTCCAGTATTCCAATATTCAATATTCCAATATTCCATATTCCAGTATTCCAGTATTCCAGTATTCCAATATTCCAGTATTCCAATATTCCAATATAATTGGGTTCAGTTACTCTGGGGAATAACTAAGTACAAAACACTCAGGCCCAAATTTCCAGAAAGGTTAAGCATTCTGGAGAATAACTAAGTACAAAATACCCAAATTTCCAAACAGGTTAAGGGTTCTCTCCTCCCTATAACCTCAATAACAGAAGCCTGGATTTACCTTTATGTAAATTACAAGATGGTTGTTATTTAGGAACTTCTGTTTTATTTTCCTCTTTATTGAACATTTATCTGTTGTGTTTTGTAGCTGAGAGTGTTCAAACTGGCCAAGTCGTGGCCCACCCTGAACGTGCTGATAAAAATCATTGGGTTCAGTTACTCTGGGCAATAACTGAATACAAAATACCCAAATTTCCAGAAAGGTTAAGAGTTCTGGAGAATAACTAAGTACAAAATACACACATTTCAAAACAGGTTAAGCATTCTCTCCTCCCTATAACCTCAGTAGCAGAGGGATTTATTTACCTTTATAATAGAAGACAGTTGTTATTTAGGAAGCTCTGCTTTATTTTCCTCTTTATTTAGGAAATTCTGCTTTTTTTTTTCCTCTTTATTTAGGAAGTTCTGCTTTTTTTTTTCCTCTTTATTGAGAAAGTTCTGCTTTTTTTTTCCTCTTTATTTAGGAAGTTCTGCTTTTTTTTTCCTCTTTATTGAGAAAGTTCTGCTTTTTTTTTTCCTCTTTATTTAGGAAATTCTGCTTTTTTTTTTCCTCTTTATTTAGGAAATTCTGCTTTTTTTTTTCCTCTTTATTTAGAAACTTCTGCTTTTTTTTTTTCTCTTTATTTAGGAACTTCTGCTTTTTGTTTTTCCTCTTTTATTTAGGAAGTTCTGCTTTTTTTTTTCCTCTTTATTGAGAAAGTTCTGCTTTTTTTTTCCTCTTTATTTAGAAAATTCTGCTTTTTTTTTTCCTCTTTATTTAGGAAATTCTGCTTTTTTTTTCCTCTTTATTGAGGAAGTTCTGCTTTTTTTTCCCTCTTTATTTAGAAAATTCTGCTTTTTTTTTTCCTCTTTATTGAGGAAGTTCTGCTTTTTTTTTTCCTCTTTATTGAGGAAATTCTGCTTTTTTTTTCCTCTTTATTTAGGAAGTTCTGCTTTTTTGTCCTCTTTATTTAGGAAATTCGGCTTTTTTTTTTCCTCTTTATTGAACCTTTATCCGCTTTATTTTGTTTCATTTTGTAGCTGAGAGTGTTCAAACTGGCCAAGTCGTGGCCCACCCTGAACATGCTGATAAAAATCATCGGCAACTCGGTGGGAGCCCTGGGCAACCTGACGCTGGTTCTGGCCATCATCGTGTTCATCTTTGCCGTGGTGGGGATGCAGCTCTTCGGCAAGAGCTACAAGGAGTGCGTGTGCAAGATCAACCCCGAGTGCGAGCTGCCCCGCTGGCACATGCACGACTTCTTCCACTCCTTCCTCATCGTGTTCCGCGTGCTGTGCGGGGAGTGGATCGAGACCATGTGGGACTGCATGGAGGTGGCCGGCCAGGCCATGTGCCTCATCGTCTTCATGATGGTCATGGTCATCGGCAACCTCGTGGTCAGTCACTGCCTCCTCGTGGGCTTGAGAGAGAATTTTTTTTTTTTTTTTTTTTTTTTTTTTTTTTTGGCGGGTGGGCGGGGTGTCGGTTCTTGGGTGGGGTGGGGCTATGGGGGGAGCCCAGGACTGATGGTTTGAGAGTTTTCCTGCTCTTGGAGGTCCCTCCTGGCCTTGATGTCCAACAGATTCTGGTAGCACAAAATCAGGGTTTTTTTTGCTTGATGAGAACCTTAAACAATCACCCATAAATAAATGCTAATACAATAGTGATGGGATTTCTTGGGTTGGTTCTTGGGTGGGGTGGGGCTATGGGGGAACCCAGGACTGATGGTTTGGGAGTTTTCCCGTTCATGAAGGTCCCTCCTGACCTTTAAAGTCCCACAGATTCTGGTAGCACAAAATTAAAGTAATTTTTGCTTGATTAGGACATTAAACAATCACCCATAAATAAATACTGATGGGATTTCTTGGGTTGGTTCTTGGGTGGGGTAGGGTTCTGGGGGAGCCCAGGAGTGATGGTTTGAGAATTTTCCTGCTCTTGGATGTTCCTCCTGACCTTTAAAGTCCCACAGATTCTGGTAGCACAAAATCAGGGTTTTTTTGCTTGATGAGAACCTTAAACAATCACCCATAAATAAATGCTAATGTGATTTCTTCACTTGATTTTTGGGTGGGGTAGGGCTATGGGGGGAACCCAGGACTGATGGTTTGGGAGTTTTCCTGCTCTTGGATGTTCCTCCTAACCTTTAAAGTCCCACAGACTCTGATAGCACAAAATCAGGTTTTTTTTTTCTTGATGAGAACATTAATCACCCATAAATGAAGCATTTTGCAATAGTGATGGGATTTCTTGGGTCGGTTCTTGGGTGGGGTGGGGCTATGGGGGGAACCCAGGAGTGATGGTTTGAGAATTTTCCTGCTCTTGGATGTCCCTCCTGGCCTTGATGTCCAACAGGTTCTGGTAGCACAAAATCAGGGTTTTTTTGCTTGATGAGAACCTTAAACAATCACCCATAAATAAATGCTAATGTGATTTCTTTGGTTGATTCTTGGGTGGGATAAGGTTCTGGGAAAGCCCAGGATGAGGCAGTGATGGTTTGAGAATTTTCCTGCTCTTGGAGGTTCCTCCTGGCTTTGAGGTCCAACAGATTTTGGTAGCACAAATTTTTTTTTTTTTTTGCTTGATGAGGACCTTAAACAATCACCCATAAATAAAGCATTTTTCAGTAAAAGCTGAAGCTGTGAAAGTAGAGACAGACCTACACCTGACCTGAGGGGGAAAAAGAAGCAAAACTTTGCATTTGAACGACCAGAAAATTCAATAATTTGGTGCACAGGGGAAGGTCCTGAAGTGTTAAAATGAAAATGGAGGTTTCTTCTAAATCCTTCCCACTGGCTCAGTCATGAGTTGTGTGGGAGGCTGGACTCGATCAGGATGGGTCCTTCTGGCCTTAAATTTCATGCAGAAAAGTCTGGGGAGGAAAATGTGAGCAAGAATGAAATCACATGAACGATTCTCCAAGGTAGTTGTGAGCTCTCTCTGAGAGGTCTGGCCTTGATAAGGTTTTGATAAAATAAGTTTTGGGGGTGGTCAGTAAATGTGGGTGAGGAAATGGAGCTGGGAGTGATCACTGCAAATGCCAAGAGATGGGCAGAGATGGGATTAAATCAGTGAGGCTGAGTTTAAATCCTGTGGGGATTAAATCCCTCTCTGCCATCTGCAAGGGGCTGCTCAGAGCCGTGTGCTGCACCAAGATTCAGGGGGAAAAAAAAACTCAGAAATTTCAGGGAACTTATTGCAGCAGCAGGGTCTCAAACCTTGGGCACCTGAGTGATGAATGTGTGGGACACCAGAGCTGGGTTTGAGGTTTTGGGACAGCAGAGCTGGATTTGGGTTTGTGGGACAGCAAAGCTGGATTTACACCAGAGCTGGATTTGAATTTAGGGGACACCAGAGCTGGTTTTACACCAGAGCTGGTTTTGAGGTTTTGGGACACTGGGGCTAGGTTTGAGTCTGTGGGACACCAGAGCTGGTTTTACACCAGAGCTGGATTTGGGTTTCTGGGACACCAGAGCTGATTTTGATTTTATGGGACACCAGAGCTGGTTTTACACCAGAGCTGATCTTGAGGTTTTGGCACACCAGAGCTGGATTTGAGTTTTTGGCACACCAGAGCTGGATTTGGGTTTTTGGGCCATTGGGGCAGTATTTGAGTTTTTGGGACACCAGAGCTGGATTTGAGTTTTTGGGACACCAGAGCTGGATTTGGGTTTTGGGACACCAGAGCTGGATTTGGGTTTTTGGCACACTGGGGCAGTATTTGGGGTTTTTGGCACACCAGAGCTGGATTTGAGTTTTTGGCACACCAGAGCTGGATTTGGGTTTTTGGGCCACTGGGGCAATATTTGGGGTTTTTGGCACACCAGAGCTGGATTTGGGTTTTTGGGACACCAGAGCTGGATTTGGGTTTTGGGCCATTGGGGCAGTATTTGGGTTTGTGGCACACCAGAGCTGGATTTGGGTTTTTGGCACACTGGGGCAATATTTGGGGTTTTTGGCACACTGGGGCAATATTTGGGGGTTTTGGCACACCAGAGCTGCTTTCAGTGACGTTTGCAGCCCTCTCTGCAGGCTTTGGGTGCCGTTCAGCTTTAGGAACCCCCCACCCCCGTGTTTATCACCCCAGCATCTCCTCTCCCCTCTCCAGGTGCTCAACCTGTTCCTGGCTTTGCTGCTGAGCTCCTTCAGCGCCGACAACCTGGCGGCCACGGACGACGACGGCGAGATGAACAACCTGCAGATCTCGGTGATCCGCATCAAGAAAGGCATCGCCTGGAGCAAGGCGCGGCTCCGCGAGTTCATGCAGGCTCATTTCAAACACAGAGAGGCCGACGAGGTGAAGCCCCTGGACGAGCTGTACGACAGGAAGGTGAACTGCATCGCCAACCACACGGGAGCCGACATCAACAGGGACATCGACTTCCAGAAGAACGGCAACGGCACCACGAGCGGCATCGGCAGCAGCGTGGAGAAATACATCATCGACGAGGATCACATGTCCTTCATCAACAACCCCAACCTGACCGTGCGCGTCCCCATCGCCGTCGGGGAGTCCGACTTCGAGAACCTCAACACCGAGGATTTCAGCAGCGACACGGAGCCCGACGGCAGCAAAGAGGTGGGAGGGGGAAAAGATCCGTGTGAGAACAGCAGAGGGTGGGAGGGGGCAAAGATAATCCTGAAAGTTTAGTCCAGCAAAGGATGGGAGGGGGTAAAGATCCAGGTGAGAGAACATCAAAGGGTGGGAGGGAGTAAAGATGAATTCTGAAAGTTTGGTGCAACAAAGGGATGGGAGGGGGTAAAGATTAATTCTGAAAGTTTGGTCCAGTAAAGAGGTGGGAGAGTATAAAGATTAATTCTGAAAGTTTGGTCCGGCAAAGGATGGGAGGGGGTAAAGACCCAGGTGAGAGAACATCAAAGGGTGGGAGGGGGTAAAGATGAATTCTGAAAGTTTGGTCTGGCAAAGGGTGGGAGAGGATAAAGATCAATTCTAGAAGTTTAGTCCAACAGAGAGGTGGGAGGGCATAAAGATTCATGTGAGGAGTTTAGTGCAACAACGAAGTGGGATGGGATAAAAATTCATTCAAGAAGTTTGGTCCAGCAAAGGGCTGGGAGGGCATAAAGATCAATTCTAGACGTTTAGTCCAGCCAGGAGGTGGGAGAGGACAAAGATTAATTCTGAAAGTTTGGTCCAGCAAAGGAGTGGGAGGGGGTAAAGATAATTCTAGAAGTTTAGTCCAGCAGAGAGGTGAGAGGGGATAAAGATTCGTTTGAGAAGTTTAGTCCAGCAAAGGGGTGAGGTGGGGTTAAAGATTCATTCTGAAAGTTAAAGATTCATTCTGAAAGTTAAAGATTCATTCTGAAAGTTTAGTGCAGCCAAGAGGTGGGAGGGCATAAAGATCAATTCTAAGAATTTAGTCCAACAAAGAGGAGGAAGAGGATAAAGATCAATTCTAGAAGTTTAGTCCAGCAGAGAGGTGGGAGAGCATAAAGATTCATGTGAGGAGTTTAGTGCAACAACGAAGTGGGATGGGATAAAAATTCATTCAAGAAGTTTGGTCCAGCCAGGAGTGGGAGAGGATAAAGATTAATTCTGAAAGTTTGGTCCAGCCAGGAGTGGGAGAGGATAAAGATTAATTCAAAGAGTTTAGCCCAACAAAGGGGTGAGGTGGGATAAAGATTAATTCAAAAAGTTTAGTCCAGCCAAGAGGTGGGAGGGGGTTAAAGATTAATTCAAGATACTGAGATCACTCTGAGTGGTCTCCACTCTCCACAGGGAGAACTTGAAAGTTTAATTCCAGCACTAAACTTGTGTTTATCCTGTGCTAGTAACTCTATAGAAAGCCACAAATACTTTATATGTGATATAAAAATATATTACATAGAATTATAATTAATAATAAAATAATATTGCATATTATTGTATTACAATAGTATAACAGTACAATAATATTGCAATTATATTATTACATATATTATTATATCATTTTATATAGACTATTATAATAATATAACTAATAAAACTATAATTACTATAATTAACACATTAAATATATCTTATGTTGTTATATTATTATATTAGAATAATGTTATATTATAATATAATTATATATTTATTTCTCTCTCTATAAAATACATATATAAATATATTACTTTATATGTATGTATATATAACTACTTTATATATTTTTATATGTAGAAATTATACACACAAATGTAATGTAAAATATATATAATAAATAGCTCTAATAAAATATATCTAATAAATAGCTCTAATAAAATATATATAATAAATAGCTCTAATAAAATACAGATATAATCATAGAAAGGCACTTTAAAGATCATTTAGTTCCAACCCCCTGCTGTGGACAGGGACACCTTTCATAATAAATAATAAATAATAATAAATAATAATAATTAATAATTAATAATAATAAATTCTCCATGCTGTGTGTCCTGTGGGACTCGAGCTGGGTCAGGATCTCAGTGATGAAAATGAGGAATTTTAATGGCAGTGAACAAATGGCTGAGCCAGGGTTTGATATTGGATATTTGTCAGGAGCTGATCATTGATTGATTGGGGTTTGCTCATTGATTATTGATTGATTGGGGTTTGCTGATTGATTATTGATTGATTGGGGTTTGCTCATTGATCACTGATCAGATTGGGGTTTGCTGATTGATTATTGATCAGATTGGGGTTTGCTCATTGATCACTGATCAGATTGGGCTTTGCTCATTGATTACTGATCAGATTGGGGTTTGCTGATTGATTATTGATCAGATTGGGGTTTGCTCATTGATTATTGATCAGATTGGGGTTTTGCTCATTGATTATTGATCAGATTGGGGTTTGCTCATTGATCACTGATCAGATTGGGGTTTGCTCATTGATCACTGATCAGATTGGGGTTTGCTCATTGATTATTGATCAGATTGGGGTTTTGCTCATTGATTATTGATCAGATTGGGGTTCTGCTCATTGATTATTGATCAGATTGGGGTTTGCTCATTGATTATTTTGATCAGATTGGGGTTTGCTGATTGATTATTGATCAGATTGGGGTTCTGCTCATTGATTATTGATCAGATTGGGGTTTGCTCATTGATTACTGATCGGATTGGGCTTTGCTCATTGATTATTGATCAGATTGGGGTTTGCTGATTGATTATTGATCAGATTGGGGTTTGCTCATTGATTACTGATCGGATTGGGGTTTTGCTCATTGATTATTGATCAGATTGGGGTTTTGCTGATTGATTATTGATCAGATTGGGGTTTGCTCATTGATTACTGATCGGATTGGGGTTTGCTCATTGATCACTGATCAGATTGGGGTTTGCTGATTGATTATTGATCAGATTGGGGTTTGCTCATTGATCACTGATCGGATTGGGGTTTGCTGATTGATTACTGATCGGATTGGGGTTTGCTCATTGATCACTGATCAGATTGGGGTTTGCTGATTGATTATTGATCAGATTGGGGTTTGTGTTGCAGAAACTGGATGAGAGCAGCTCCTCTGAGGGCAGCACCATTGATATCAAGCCTGAAGTGGAGGAAGTCCCTGTGGAAGCCCCCGAGGAATACCTGGACCCCGATGCCTGCTTCACAGAAGGTGACAGGGCAGGGAGGGAGGGGGTTTGGGATATTCTGGGCTGAGCTCTGAGCTCAGCTCAGGCTTAGGCCCAGCCTCATCTCCAGGCCCTTCCTGGGCTGCTGAACTGGCTGAGGGGAATTTGCCAAGAGAGGCTCTCAGAGCTGCAGCTGCCACTGCTGGGATCACAGAATCCTTCAGTGATTTGTGCTGGAAGGAGCCTTCAAATCCAAATCCCAAATCCTCATCCCAATTTACCCTTTTCCATTTGTGCTGGAAGGAGCCTTAAAATCCAAATCCCAAATCCTGATCCAAATTTACCCTTTTCCATTTCCATTTGTGCTGGAAGGAGCCTTAAAATCCAGATCCCAAATCCTCATCCAAATTTACCCTTTTCCATTTCCATTTGTGCTGGAAGGGGCCTTAAAATCCCAAATCCCAAATCCTCCTCCCAATTTACCCTTTTCCATTTGTGCTGGAAGGAGCCTTAAAATCCAAATCCTCATCCAAATTTACCCTTTTCCATTTCCATTTGTGCTGGAAGGAGCCTTAAAATCCAAATCCCAAATCCTCCTCCAAATTTACCCTTTTCCATTTGTGCTGGAAGGAGCCTTAAAATCCAAATCCTCCTCCAAATTTACCCTTTTCCATTTCCATTTGTGCTGGAAGGGGCTTTGAAATCCAGATCCCAAATCCTCCTCCCAATTTACCCTTTTCCATTTTACACCTCCCACCATCCCAGGCTGCTCCAAGCTCACCCAGCCTGGCCTTGGACACTTCCAGGGATCCAAGGGCAGCCCCAAATCCTCAGCCAGGGTCTCCCCACCCTCTCAGGGGGAATTTCTAAAGAATCTGAGGTTCTGTGGTAGAACAAGATGATGATTTTTGGTCTCCTGATGCCCGAGTATTTTTCCTTTCCTGCAGCTGGCCTCGATGTCTTGGGACATTTCCTTGCAGGAATTCCCATGGCAAAGATGCTTTAAAATGGTTCAAGGTTATTTTATCAGCAACTTTTCCATTTGTCCCCTCAAGAGCATTGGAGCTGCTCTGCTCCCAAATTTTGATGTTCATTCTGGTGCCCAGGCACAGAATTGGCAGAACAATCCTAAAAATCCTCAAAAACTCAGCAATTTTATCACGTTGGCACCATCAAAACAGCTCCTAGACAGTGAGAATCGAATATAATAAATTTTTTTAAATAATAAATATATAAAAAGGGATTTTTTTTAAACCTGAAATGCAGAGTTTCCTGAGGGGAGGTGTGGCCTGTCCCTGTTGCAGGTTGCATGCAACGCTGCAAATGCTGCCAGGTCAATATTGAGGAAGGGCTGGGAAAGTCGTGGTGGACCTTGAGGAAAACTTGTTTCCTCATCGTGGAGCACAACTGGTTTGAGACTTTCATCATCTTCATGATCCTCCTGAGCAGTGGGGCTCTGGTGAGTAAAAAATCTCTCTAGGGTTTGGGGGAATTTTAATTCTGTACAGGAAAATTTGGGGAAAAAGCAAAAAAAAAAAAAAAAAAAAATCACAGCTCTATGGTGGTTCTGTAGAAAAGCTTTTATTAATGGTTTTTAGTTTGGTTTAAATGAAGAATAAAGCATTCATTCAAATCTGGGTTCTGATTCTGGTTTGATTGGAAATGTGAGGATCTGGGGAAAAGTCAGGCTGGTTTCACAGAATCACAAAATCCCAGAACCACTGAGCCTGGAAAAGCTTTTATTTAATATTTTTAGTTCAGTATAAACTAAGAATAAAACTTTCAAATCTGGGTTCTGATCCTGGGATCTGGGGAAAAGTCAGCCTTTATCTGTGTCTGATTTCACAGAATCACAAAATTCCAGAATCACTGAGGCTGGAAAAGCTTTTATTAATGATTTTATTTTGGTTTAAATCAAGAACAGAGCATTCAAATCTGGGATCTGGGGAAAAGTCAGCCTGAATCTGTGTTTGATTTCACAGAATCACAGAGTCTGGAAAAGCTTTTATTTGTGTTTTTAATTTGGTTTAAATTAAGAGCATTCAAATCTGGAATCTGGGGAAAAGTCAGATTTTATCTGTATCTGATTTCACAGAATCACAAAATTTCAGAATCATTGAGGTTGGAAAACTCCTCCAACCCCATCACCTCCAAACAAACCCCAATTTTCTATATTTGATTGATCTTTTCTATAAATCTGTGTCCTCAGCTCCTCTCTAACCAAATACTGACCCCCCACCCCAGTAACATTTGGGGGTGACCCCATGGAATAAAAAATTAAAAAAAATAAAATAAAAATCCCCTAAAAATGAGACCCCCTGGTTGTTGCCCAGGCTTTTGAGGACATTTACATCGAGCAGAGGAAAACCATCAGGACCATCCTGGAGTATGCAGACAAAGTGTTCACCTACATTTTCATCCTGGAGATGCTGCTCAAGTGGTGTGCCTATGGATTTGTCAAATTCTTCACCAATGCCTGGTGCTGGCTGGATTTCCTCATCGTGGCTGTATGTATTGATTTCTTTCTTTTTATTTTTATTTTTTTATTTATTTCTGCTTGGTGGGGAGATGTTTCCTGTCAGATTTTAACTTGGATCGTTGATTTAAGAGTCCCAGGTAATCTGTGAGTGCTCAAATCAAGGAAAAAAAAAGTTTGGGTTTTTTTTTTTTTTTTTTTCTGTTTTTTGGGGGTTTTTTTGGGGTTTTTTTTTCGTTTTTTTTGTTTGTTTGTTTGTTTTAGGGTTTTTTTGTTTGTTTGGTTTGGTTTGGGGGTTTTTTTGTTTTTGTTTTTTTGGGGTTTTTTTTTGTTTGTTTTTGGTTTGGGTTTTTTTGTTTTTTTTGTTTTTGGGGTTTTTGGGGGTTTTTTTTGGGGGGGGTTTGTTGTTTTTTGGGTTTTTTGGTTTTTTTTTCTTTTGTTTGTGGGGTTTTTTGTTTTGGTTTCTTTTGTTTTTTGGGTGTTTTTGTTTTTGGGGTTTTTGTTTGTTTGTTTGTTTTGTTTTTGGTTTTTTGGTTTGGTTTTTTTTTTTTTTTTTTTGTTGGATTTCTGCAGGAATCAAGAAGGATTTTCCAGCCTTTTTTTCTTTTTTTTTTTTTTTTGTTTTTTGTTTTTTTTTTCTCTGCTGAAAACAGAATTTGAGGAGAGCACTGGGAGGCGTTTCCAAAGGCAGGGCTGTGCAGATGTGAAATTCTTTGGGTGATATTTCCAGGATTTAAATCCTCTGTGATGATTTTTTTTTTTTTTTTTCTTGCATTGTTTAATGATGAGGCAGCAGAACCTCCCCACCCCACGCTGGATTTGTGAGGATCTCAGTCCTTGGCAAGTTCAGCAAAAGAAAAGTTCAAAAAATTTCAAAAGAAACGGGAAGGGGAGGTAAAAAAAAATAAAATAAAATAAAAAAAAGCAGGATGACACCAAGCAAGAAAACTCAGAGGTCGTAGCAGAGGGTGAGGATTCCTGGGAGGGAGGATAAATCTGAGAAATTTAAAAAAAAAAAAAAAAAAAAAAGGAGAATAAATTGTAGAATTAGAAGAAAAAAAAAAAAAAAAAAAAAGCAGGGGGGAAATTTCAGCGATAAATTTGGCTCTTTAAAATTAAATGGAATTTTTGCTGTGCACAGTGGTAAAAAAAAAAAAAAAAAAAAATGTGGAATTCAATAGGAAATTTCAGAATCCCTTTGGATTTCACTGGGATTCAGTGGCTGCCCCAAGAGCCAGAACGTTAAAAAAAGAATTCCCAATTTTTTTCCAGGTTTCTGGTTTGGAACAGCCCAAGGGGTGCTCAGCACCTTTGTCACTCTGGAAATATTCCTGAGTGGGTGGAAGGAGCTGTGCTTGGAATTCAGGGGGGTAGAAGTGACTCCAAACTCTTGAAATTTTCTTGAAATTGAAATTTGAAATTAAAAAAAAAAAAAAAAAAAAAAAAAATCCTCTCAACGTTTTTCCTTGGGCATAACCTGCACTTTAAAAAAATTTTAAAATTTTAAATTTTAAAAATTTTAAATTTAAAAAATTTTCTGACAGCAACCTTGAGTCTCTCACTGTGCCTGAAAAAATAAGTTCGAGTTGAATTCCAGTTGTTTGGAATGAAGAGCAGATTAATGGGAAGATTTAATTTAATTTAATTTTAATTTAATTTCCTTCCCATTATTTGGGAGTGGAGTAAAAATCAGGAATTTCCCAGGCAGGAAGAGTTTTAGAAGGATTTGGAATTCCTGGTTTCCTTTGGTGTCACTGAAAAGTTGCAAGATTTTCCCTGGGGAAAAAAAAAACAAAAAAAATAAAAAAAATGTGAAATGTGATTTTGAGATACCTCAGCAATGCTTTGTGTCCTGTATCTGTTAAATCATTTTTTTTTTTTAATTTTATTTTTTTAACCCGAATTTTGTGTTGTGGAAGGGGCTGAACTTTGAATTCCTAACAAAACCCTCTTGGATTATTTTCACAGGTTTGCTCTAGCATTGTCCAATTCCCCCTCTCATCCCCAAAGCTTTCCTGGGTGTTTGTGAAGACTTTTCCTGGGTAATAACGAAATTCTGCTTTTCAGTCAACCTGGGATTCCCTTTGTCCTCCGTGCCTGCTGTGTCTCCTGTTGGAATACCCTCAGGGAAAAAAAAATAAAATTAAAAAAAATAAAATTAAAAAAAAATAAAATTAAAAATTAAATTTAAAAAATAAAATTAAAAAAAATAAAAAAAATAAAAATAAAATTAAAAATAAAATTAAAAAAATAAAATAAAATAAAAAATAAAATTTAAAAAAATAAAATTAAAAAAATAAAAATTAAAATTAAAAAATAAAATAAAAAATAAAATTAAGAAAAAAATAAAATTAAAAAAATAAAATTTAAAAAAATAAAATAAAAAATAAAATTAAAAAATAAAATTAAAAAAATTAAAAAATAAAATTAAAAAAAATTTAAAAAAATAAAATTAAAAATAAAATTAAAAAAAATTTAAAAAAATAAAATAAAAAATAAAATTAAAAAATAAAATAAAATAAAAAAATAAAATAAATAAAATTAAAAAATAAAATTAAAAATAAAATTTAAAAAAATAAAATAAAAAATTAAAATTAAAAATAAAATAAAAAATAAAATTAAGAAAAAAATTAAAAATAAAATTTAAAAAAAATAAAATTTAAAAAAGTAAAATAAAAAAATTAAAAAAATAAAAATTAAAAATTTAAAAAATTTAAAAACAGTAATAAAAATAAAATATCCTCCAAGTTCCCCAAAAGCTCAGAATGCTCTTGGTGTCCTGCTCAGGAATAAAAATCTTTCTCCTGAGTGGGGGAAGGAGCTGGAAAAATGAGAATTCTTTGTTGGTGCCTCAAGGGATGGTTTGGGCTGGGAGGGACCTTAAAGCTCCTCCTGTTCCACCTCCCCAAACCCCCCTGGACACTTCCAGGGATTTTTTTTTGGAATTTCCATCGTTGGATTTATTTCTTTATTTTATATCTCCAAATCCATCGGGGATTTTGGGGTTTAATTCCATTTAGGATTTTAAAAAACTGGCCTGGCTGAGCTGCCTTGGCCTCCCAAAGGCTTTGGTGGAACTTTTTGGGATTTTTTGGAACCTTTTGGGATTTTTTGGAACCTTTTGGGAATTTTTGGAACCTTTTGGGATTTTTTTTTGGAACCTTTGGGATTTTTTTTTGGAACCTTTTGGGATTTTTTTTTTGGAACCTTTGGGACAGCCCTGGCATGGCTCAAATCAAATGGAATTTTAAAATGGGATGGAAAAAATCAAATAAAATGAAATCTCAATTTTTTCCCCCACATGTTTAGGATTTAAAATTCAGATCTGATATTTCCCCGAATTAAATGGGGAATAAGAATCATCCTGATAATTAATTCTACATGATTATTCTAATATCTCTTCTAATAAAAATAATACCTTGGAATTTCTTATTCTGAGAATTCAGCTCAGAATTCTCCTGTTCCAGGAGGAGATCCTCTGGTTTTTTTTTGTTTGTTGCTGTATATGGATGTCTTTCATTTTTTTTTTTCCTTAAAAAGGATTTTAGGTCTTTATGGATGTCTTTTTGGGTTTTTTTTATTCCTTAAAAAGGTTTTTATGTCTCTTTCTTATCTGTCTGAAGTGTGATGGTGACAAAAAATGGGAATGGTGGCAGCTGCTGTGTCTGGAACTGTGACTTAATAATAATTAATAATAATAATAATAATAATAATAATAATAATAATAATAATAATAATAATAATGATTCAGAGATGTGAATTAAATCTGACTCTGGGCTGCTCAGCAGGTTGCCCAGTATAACCCAGTACATCCCAGTGCTCCACTCTGTGCCCCTGAGGTCGGGATTGGGGGAAAAACAGGGATGGGATGGGATGGGGGGAAATGGGATAAAACAGGATTGGGATAGGGGAAAAAAAAAAAAAGGGAGAAAACATCTGGAATGGAGGAAAGTGGAGGATTCTGGAGCTGGGATTGGGAAAAATTCCGGTTTTGGAATGTGGAAAAAACCTTGGGAAAAACAATTCCTGGGAATCCCCAGGAGTGGTGACAATTTCCCCCCATTTTCCCTCATCCCAACCCTGTTTTATCCCATTTCCCCATCTCATCCCCGGTTTTTTTCCCAGTTTTTTTTTTTTCCCAGTTTTGTTTTTCCCCAGTTTTTTTTTTCCCATTTTTTTTCCCCAGTTTTTTTTTCCCATTTGTTT
>NC_142272.1:722754-780212 GCF_052056855.1 Sturnus vulgaris
TTTTCCCCCCTCCTAATGCTTTTTTTGGTCCCTGTCCCGTCACTGTGGAACCAGAACAAAGCACAAGCAAAGCATTGAACTGAACAAGCTTTCCTTGAAATCCGTGCTGGCACCGCTGCCTCTTTCAATTCTTGCAGTGCCCTCGCTGCTTTGCCACCGATGTTCTCTCATTCCCGGTGCCTCCGTCCCCGTTTGGGATTGAAACAGTCTCCTAAGAGCATGCAAAAATAATTAAAAACAACCAAAAAAAAAGTCTAGTCAAAGAATGAAACAAAGGGTAGTTGGCGTGAATGGATTTTCCAGGTCCAAGAATGTGGAGTTTTGTGCTAAATCCCAGTTTGATAACCAGAGACAGTGCAGGGGAGAAAAATCATGATTTTAAATAATGTGGGAAGGGAAGAGCAGTCACAGTTTTTACTTCAGGGTCTGAGTGGAGCAATTCCATGGGGATCCACCTGGCTCCTCCTGACCTTTGGATTTGCTGTAGATTAAACTGAGCCCAAAATGCAGCAGGAGAGGAGCAGGGAGCTGAGGAGGGGACTTCAAATTCCCTGGGAAATATAAAATACACGAGCTCCAAACCCAAAGGAGGAGTTTCTGCTCCAGGACCTTCTCCCTGTCATTACTTTAATTCTAAACTTGAATCCACGGCAGAGGCAGAGAGGGGGGGGAGGAAAATTTCCTTTAAATTTGTAAATCTCCGTTTAAAAAGGGAGAAAAATTCCCACTGTCAGAAATGTGGAGATTTTTCTGGGCTGGGTTTGGGTCCCACCCAGAACCTGGATCACAGAGAACAGGCCTAGCACTAAACCTGGAGCAACTAAAAGCTGGTTTTAAGCCATGTAGATGGTACAATCAGGAAATTCTCCTGCTTAAAGTGGAGGATTTTTACCACAGGAAAATTGATAATTATCCCTGTCAGCTGCCTAGAGCCAATTATTTCTTTATTTTGATTCAGAGAACGAGAAGTGCCCCGTTCAGGCAGAGCAGGTGCTGTGAGGCAGGGAACAGAAATCTGCAAAGCCTTTGCAAAAGGAGACTGAAAGTGTTGGAGTTCTTTGCTTTTCTCTCCTCCATGGCAATCCGCATTTGCAGGAGCTTGCTCTGCTCGGAGCTTGGTCAGGGAGTTTGATGCTGTGAGGTTTGCACGTGTTCCTGTCGGGGTGCACACAAAAGCCACGTTCCTGCTGCCACTCCTCTGGGAACCGGGAATTCTCGGATTTCGGGACCATAAAGGGATTTTTTTAAATTTTTTTTTGTTCGTTTCGTGTGGTAGCTGGGATAAATCAATGTGTTCCGAGGAGGGTGTGACCCAAAAAAGTCCAGCAGGGCTGGAGTTGGTGTCCAGCAGCCGCTGGGGTGAAGGGAGAGGGAGAGCAGAGGTGCAGCCAGGTGAGGTTCTCACCTGAGCCCTGCTGGGGACAGGGGTGAATTCCTGGCGTCACTCAGAAGGTTCCTTCTCTGCATCGCTGACGTCTTCACTTTTTAATTTTTAAATTTTGGATTTTGGATTTTCCTCCATCGCACAGTGGCGTGGCTTGGGAGGGACCTTAAAGCCCCCAGAGCTGCTGTGGTGGCCACAAACCCCAGAGCTTTGGTAGCCACGGGCCGTGTGTGTGTGTTTGGTAGCCACAGGCCGTGTGTTTGGTAGCCACAGGCCGTGTGTGTGTGTGTTTGGTAGCCAAGGCCGTGTGTTTGGTAGCCACAGGCCGTGTGTTTGGTGGCCACAGGCCGTGTGTTTGGTAGCCACAGGCCGTGTGTGTGTTTGGTAGCCAAGGCCGTGTGTTTGGTAGCCACAGGCCGTGTGTTTGGTGGCCACAGGCCGTGTGTTTGGTAGCCACAGGCCGTGTGTTTGGTAGCCAAGGCCGTGTGTTTGGTAGCCAAGGCCGTGTGTGTGTGTGGTAGCCAAGGCCGTGTGTTTGGTAGCCACAGGCCGTGTGTTTGGTAGCCAAGGCCGTGTGTGTGTTTGGTAGCCAAGGCCGTGTGTTTGGTAGCCAAGGCCGTGTGTGTGTGTGGTAGCCAAGGCCGTGTGTTTGGTAGCCACAGGCCGTGTGTTTGGTAGCCAAGGCCGTGTGTTTGGTAGCCAAGGCCGTGTGTGTGTTTGGTAGCCAAGGCCGTGTGTTTGGTAGCCAAGGCCGTGTGTTTGGTAGCCACAGGCCGTGTGTTTGGTAGCCACAGGCCGTGTGTGTGTTTGGTAGCCAAGGCCGTGTGTTTGGTAGCCAAGGCCGTGTGTTTGGTAGCCACAGGCCGTGTGTGGGGCGGTGGCTCCCAGCGAGGGGAGGGAGGTGTGGGGGGAGAAGGGACCAGCACCAGCCGTGGCTCCTGGTCCAGCCCTGGGGTTGTCTCTGAGAGCTGAGCCCAAGGGAGGTACCAACAATTTAGATTTTATTAATCTATTAAAGGAATCTTAATTAGGAGCCCATCGTGAACGATTTAATCTCCTGCTGCGCTGCCTCTGTTAAAATCTTCCATTTGTTCCCGAGGTGGCCGGGGGTGCTCGGGGACACCGAGACCCTCCCAGCCTGCCCGAGGCTGAAATGAGGAGGGGGCGATTTGTGACACGAGATTTGTAACAAAAGAAAGATTTGTGACAAACCCGCGGCATTCCCGGGGCTCCGGCAGGAGCGAACGTGGCTTTTTTGTGTGTCCTGGCTGCATGCTGAGCCCTCAGGATGCTCTGGGGCTTCCTCGGTGCTTTCGTGTGACCACAGTGATGCTGGGCTCGGTGCTGACCCCTGCGCCGGCCCCCGGCTGGGAGCAGGACCCGGCCCCGCAGTGAAAACAGCTCGGTTTGAATGTGGGGAATGGCTGGAGGGGCTGGCACTGCACAAACGGCTCCAGGTCTGGCTCGGGGGAAATCCCAGCCGGGAGCTCCCTGAGCGCGGAGAGGCTGAGCCGCCCTCTGCCTCCCCTCGGGCAATCCAAACGGCATTGAAGAATTGTTTCCTGAGAGGAAAAACATTCCAAACTCTGCAATTCCAAACTCTGCAAATCCAAACTCTGCAAATCCAAACCCTGCAAATCCAAATTGTTTCCTGAAAGAACAAACAATTCAAACTCTGCAAATCCAAAGAATTGTTTCCTGAAAGAACCAATAATCCAAACTCTGCAAATAAAAAAAAATTGTTCTTCTGGAAGAACAAACAATCCAAACTCTGCAAATCCAAAATCTGCAAATCCAAACAATTGTCCTTCTGGAAGAACAAGCAAGCCAAACTCTGCAAATCCAAATTCTGCAAATCCAAACAATTGTTTCCTGAAAGAACCAATAATCCAAACTCTGCAAATCCAAAGAACTGTTTTTCTGGAAGAGCCAACAATCCAAACTCTGCAAATCCAAAGAATTGTTTTTCTGGAAGAGCCAACAATCCAAACTCTGCAAATCCAAAGAATTGTTTTTCCGGAAGAACAAACAATCCAAACTCTGAAAATCCAAATAATTGTTTTTCTGGAAGAACAAACAATCCAAACTCTGCAAATCCAAACAGTTGTTTCCTGAAAGAACCAACAACCCAAACTCTGAAAATCCAAAGAATGCAAATTTTGCAAATCCAAATAATTGTTTTTCTGGAAGAACAAACAATCCAAACTCTGCAAATCCAAATAATTGTTTTTCTGGAAGAACCAACAATCCAAACTCTGCAAATCCAAAAATTTTTTTCCTGAAAGAACCAATAATCCAAACTCTAAATCCAAACAATTGTTTTTGTGGGAGAACAAACCACCCAAACTCTGCCAATCCCACCACCACGAGCCCTTTTCCTTTGGCACTCAGACCTTCCCCAGGTGCCTTGGAAGCAGAGTTTGGAGCAGAGGAAGGAATCGAGCACCAAATCCCGTGCGTGGCCAGCACCTGCAGGGTGCCAGTAGCCCACTCCCCTATTCCCCCCCTCCCCAAAAACCAGCTGTACTGATGCTTGCTGTCTTCCTGCCTCGTGTTTTATACTGAAACTTTTTCCCACCCCTTCCAACACAGGTGGTTGTCAATGCCTTGGTTGGCGCTATCCCTTCCATTATGAATGTCTTGTTGGTCTGCCTTATCTTCTGGCTGATTTTCAGCATTATGGGGGTTAACCTGTTTGCCGGGAAATATCATTACTGCTTTAATGAAACAGCTGAGCATCGCTTTGAGATAGATGTTGTTAACAACAAGACAGACTGCGAAGCTCTGATGCCTCCCAACTCCACGGAGATCCGGTGGAAGAACGTGAAAATTAACTTTGACAACGTTGGGGCAGGGTACCTGGCTCTGCTGCAAGTGGTAGGTTTGGGGGTTTGGGAGTGGGGGAACGGGAAATGTTGTGATTTTGGGGGGTGAAAAGTAAAATAGGAAGGGCTGCGATTTCTGGGTGAAATGTAAAATAGGAAGGGCTGCGATTTCTGGGTGAAATGTGAAATAGGAAGGGCTGCGATTTCCAGGTGAAATACAAAATACAAAGTGCTGCGATTTCTGGGTGAAATACAAAATAGTGCTGCGATTTCTGGGTGAAATACAAAATACAAAGTGCTGCGATTTCTGGGTGAAATATAAAGTTGCAAATTTTGGTGTAAAATACAAAGTGCTGCAATTTCTGGGCGAAATAGAAAAAGCTGCAATTTCTGGGCAAAATACAAAATGCTGCACTTTTGGTGTAAAATAGAAAGTGCTGCAATTTCTGGGTGAAATACAAAATAGAAAGTGCTGCGATTTCTGGGTGAAATAGAAAGTTGCAAATTTTGGTGTAAAATAGAAAGTGCTGCAATTTCTGGGCGAAATATAAAATAGAAAGTGCTGCAATTTCTGGGTGAAATACAAAATACAAAGTGCTGCAATTTCTGGATGAAATAGAAAGTGATGCAATTTCTGGGCGAAATACAAAATGCTGCACTTGTGGTGTAAAATACAAAATGCTGCAATTTCTGGGTGAAATACAAAATACAAAATGATGCAATTTCTGGGTGAAATGCAAAATAGAAAGTGATGCAATTTCTGGGCGAAATGCAAAATAGAAAGTGATGCAATTTCTGGGTGAAATACAAAATGCTGCAGTTCTTGTGCAAAATTTAAAATGCTGCAATTTCTAGGCAAAATATAAAGTTGCAATTTCTGGGCAAGATAGAAAAAGCTGCAATTTCTGGGCGAAATACAAAATGCTGCACTTTTGGTGTAAAATAGAAAGTGCTGCAATTTCTGGGCAAAATACAAAGTGCATTTTTGTTGGAATCCTGGATATTACTGAGACTTTTGGGCTTTTCTGTGCTGTCAGGAATTGACCCTCAGGAAAACTTTGTTTTTGGAGAAGACTTCCAAAATTCAGTGTTAATAGAACTGGAATCACTGGTGTGTAATTTGAATAGAAGTGTGTAATATCACATGGTGATGGGTTTGGAATTTGGGGGTTTAGAATATAAATAATCGAAATAATAATAGGTAATAATAATAGATGATAGGTATAATAATAGGTAATAATATAATAGGTAATATAATAATAATAGAGAATATAATAATAATAGGTAATTGGTATAAAGCAAGATTTTAGGAGGTTTTAGGGCAAAGGTTTCTTTCTGATTCACCACCTTCTTCATGGGTCTAGGTGGTTTTCTTTAATTCCATAGAAAATTCCACACTGTGGGTTGGTCATTGGGTCAAAAGTAAAAATAATTCAGGTGTTAGTTCTTAATTGGGCAATTAAAAGACCTTGTAATGAGAGAGATCCATCACCATTTCACCATTTTTAGCTTTTTTTTTAGCTAGAAGTGCAGTGTGAGTGCACTGTGGCATAGATCAGAATTAATAAACACAAAATTCTGTCTCTCATGCCTTAAATCCCAACCCTGGCACGAAGGAAAAGAAGATTTTAAAAATGACACATTTGATGTTTCCCTCTCTCTGAAACAGAGCCCCACTGGGGTTGGGGCTGGAATGAATTTCCCATTTGGGCTGGAATGAATTTGCCACTTGGGCAAGAATGAATTTGCCATTTGGGGCTGGAATTATTTTGCCATTTAGAGCAGGAATGATTTTGCCATTTGGAGCTGGAATGAATTTTCTATTTAGGGATGGAATGAATTTGCCATTTAGAGCAGGAATGAATTTCCCATTTGGGCTGGAATGAATTTCCCATTTGGGGCAGGAATTATTTTGCCATTTGGGCAGGAATGAATTTGCCATTTTGGGATGGAATGAATTTGCCATTTAGGGCAGGAATGAATTTGCCATTTGGGCTGAAATGAATTTGCCATTTTGGGCTGGAATGAATTTGCCATTTAGGGATGGAATGAATTTGCCATTTTGGGCTGGAATGAATTTGCCATTTGGAGCTGGAATGAATTTGCCATTTTGGGATGGAATGAATTTGCCATTTAGAGCAGGAATGAATTTGCCATTTGGAGCTGGAATGAATTTGCCATTTTGGGATGGAATGAATTTGCCATTTAGAGCAGGAATGAATTTGCCATTTGGAGCTGGAATGAATTTTCTATTTAGGGCAGGAATGAATTTGCCATTTGGTCAGGAATGAATTTCCCATTTAGAGCAGAAATGAATTTCCCATTTGGGTCAGAAATAAATTTGCCATTTGGAGCTGGAATGATTTTGCCATATAGAGCAGAAATGAATTTCCCATTTGGGTCAGAAATGAATTTGCCATTTGGGCAGGAATGAATTTCCCATTTTATATTTTTTCCCTTTCCTGACCTCTGTGTCTCCCAGCACAGCAAGGAGCCCCAGCTCTGTCACTTTTTCCTTGGCCTGGTTGAACCTGGTGAGGTTCCCATGGGCTTGATTTGTGTAATTTAGATTTCAATAATATTAAAGTTCATCACTCAGGGTTATCAAGAGTGCCTTGGCAGAGCTGGCACAATTCTCTTCCTGTCTTTGGGGTGAATTCTGTCTCTGTTTTCTTTGCCAGGCCACATTCAAGGGCTGGATGGACATCATGTATGCAGCTGTAGATTCCAGAAAGGTAAAAAAAACCCAAAAAAACCCACAAAAACTCCCTGCCCTTATCTCTGTCTGCTCTTTCACTGTGGTAAAATCAGGATTAAAATGTGTTTGATGCACATATTTCATGCTGTGATTTTTTTTTCATTCTTTATTTTAATTTTTTAATTATTAATTATTATTTTTATTTTATTATTATTTACTATTATTATTATTATTATTATTATTATTATTATTATTATTATTATTATTATTATTATTATTATTATTATTATTATTACTATTTATTTTTTAATTATTTTTAAAAATTGATTTTCTTGTCCTGCCCTGACTGCAGGTTTGAAACAACCATGACTGTGCCAGGAAAATGCAAAAATCTTTTTCTATTTTTTGACCTTTTTGGTCCTACACCTTCAAAAAGAATAATTTGGAAACAAAAGCAATCTCATCATCTCGTTTTACCTGCATTCCTGATGCCTTTGAAATGTCATTTATTGCTCTTTTTCTCTCCCCTTCAGCAAGAAGAGCAGCCCAAGTACGAGGACAACATTTACATGTACATTTATTTTGTTATCTTCATCATCTTCGGCTCCTTTTTCACCCTGAACTTGTTCATTGGTGTCATCATCGACAACTTCAACCAACAAAAGAAAAAGATAAGTGATCTGTGTTTGCTGATCTGCAAAATAAAATCGTTTTTGGGGGGGGTGGGGAGGTCACAAAATTCCTTTTTTTTTTTTTTTTTTTGGAGCTCTTGGTGCCTCACAGGAATGGCTGAGCACAAGGGGATTGATTTCAAATGCAGCCAGGTTAAATATTCTCCTTATTCGACATTTTCATGCATTTTGGTGGCTTTTTTTATGCCTTGACTAAAATACAAATTGGATAAACATTACATTTTTTCTCTGGACTCCATTTCCTTGCATTTTGGTTTTTTTTAATGCCTTGACTAAAATATAAATTGCATAAACATTAAACATTTTCCCTATTTTATATTTTCATGCATTTGGGTTATTTTATGCCTTGACTAAAATACAAATTGGATAAACATTAAATATTTTCCCTATTTTACATTTTCTTGCATTTGGGGGGTTTTTTATGCCTTGCCTAAAATATAGATTGGATATTTTCCCTATTCTACATTTTCATGCATTTTGGGTTTTTTTCATGCCTTGACTAAAATACAAATTGGATAAACATTAAATATTTTCCCTATTCTACATTTTCATGCATTTTGGGGTTTTTTTTAATGCCTTGACTAAAATATAAATTGGATAAACATTAATTTTTTTCTCCAGACTCCATGCATTTTTGGTGTTTTTCATTCCTTGACTAAAATACAAATTAGATAAACATTAAATATTTTCTCTAGGCTCCATTTCCTTGCATTTTGGGGTTCATTTTATGCCTTGACAAAAGGAAAAAAACTGGAATCGAGATATTTTTCCTTGCCTCTGTCTTTGCTCCTGTGAATTCCCTCTCCCCCTTTTCACCACAGAGGGGGAGAGGGGTGGGGAGGAGGCAGTGGGACATCATTTACAGGAAAAAAAAAAAAAAAAAAAGTCATTTTTAAAGTGAGATCAGTGGGAATCGCTGTGAATTGTTTCATTCTGACACAGCTGCCACCTGCCTGAGCTGGATTTTAGTCCTTTTTTCCCTTTTTTTTTTTCCCCCCCCTGGTTGTAACCAATTTTCTTTTTGCCCCTTTACTTTGGAGGTCAAGACATCTTCATGACAGAAGAGCAAAAGAAATATTACAATGCCATGAAAAAGCTGGGCTCCAAAAAACCCCAAAAACCCATTCCCAGGCCTCTGGTGAGTAGCAGGGGGAGCCCTGGGCACATTTCACAGGAGTTTTGGCTCCAAAATCAAAATTTCTGGTTCCACTTCACCCTGGGGGTGTCACCTGCAGAGTGAGCCCAGGGTGAGCTCATCCCTTCAGCTCCTGCATGGAGAAAATCCCCAAATTTCACCGGGGTGAGAGGCCACAGACAGGGAGATTAATATAGAAATAGAAATATAATTAAATATAAATATGCAAAGAGGAGGTTGTGCTGCTAGGAGGGGTGTAAATGAAATATAAATATAATTAAATATATAAATATAAATATACAAAGAGGAGGTTGTGCTGCTAGGAGGGGTGTAAATGAAATATAAATATAATTAAATATATAAATATAAATATACAAAGAGGAGGTTGTGCTGTTAGGAGGGGTGTAAATAATGGCATATAAATATAGAAATATAAATATATAAATATAAATATAATTAAATATATAAACATAATTAAATATAAAATCTAAATATACAAAGAGGAAGTTGTGCTGCTAGGAGGGGTGTAAATAATGACATATAAATACAAATATAATTAAATATAAAATACACAGAGAGGAAGCAGTGCTGCTGGGAGGGCTGTAGTAGCATGTTGGGATGTAAATAATGGCATATAAATATAAAATAAATAGAAATAAAATATAAATATAATTATAAAATAAAGAGGAAGCAGTGCAGTTGCACGTTGGGATGTCATTCATGGCATAGAAATACAAAATAAATAGAAATAAAATATAAATATAATTATAAAGAGGAAGCAGTGCAGTAGCACGTTGGGATGTCATTAATGGCATAGAAATAAAATATAAATATAAAATCTGGCTCGTGGGCAGGCTCTGCCTTGCAGGCTTGGTTCAGTACTGACCCAGCTGTGCTCTGTCCAGCAGGGGTGAGATAATTAATTGATTAATGGTAAATGAGGAAGGATCTTCCTGAGGCCCTGGCACAGAGTGCCCAGAGAATCCCTGGCACTGCCCAAGGCCAGCTGGGCCAGCACAGGGCATGAAATGGGACAATTTTAGTGCCATTTCCAATCCTAAACCATTCCACACTTCCACTATGTTTTTTTTTTCTTTTGTTATTTTTTTTCTGTTGTTCCCAATCCCTTTCCCGTGGCCCAGAACCGCGTGCAGGGCGCCGTGTTCGACTTCGTCACGCAGCAAGCCTTCGACATCGTCATCATGATGCTCATCTGCCTCAACATGGTCACCATGATGGTGGAGACAGACACGCAGAGCAAGCAGATGGAGGACATCCTGTACTGGATCAACTTCGTCTTCGTCATCTTCTTCACGTGCGAGTGCGTGCTCAAGATGTTCGCGCTGCGCCATTACTACTTCACCATCGGCTGGAACATCTTCGACTTCGTGGTCGTCATCCTGTCCATCGTGGGTGAGTGTGGCCCCAGCCTGAGGCCTTCAGGGCCTGGTTTGGTGATTTGAGGGTAGGAAATGTTCCTGTACCAGCCTGAGGCCTTCAGGGCCTGGTTTGGTGATTTCAGGGTAGGAAATGTTCCTGTACCAGCCTGAGGCCCTCAGGGCTGGCCTGGTTTGGTGATTTGAGGGTAGGAAATGTTCTTACACCAGCCTGAGGCCTTCAGGGCCGGCCTGGTTTGGTGATTTCAGGGTAGGAAATGTTCCTGTACCAGCCTGAGGCCTTCAGGGCCTGGTTTGGTGATTTCAGGGTAGGAAATGTTCTTACACCAGCCTGAGGCCTTCAGGGCCTGGTTTGGTGTTTACAGGTTAGGAAATGTTCCTGTACCAGCCTGAGGCCTTCAGGGCCGGCCTGGTTTGGTGATTTCAGGATAGGAAATGTTCTTATACCACCCTGAAGTCTTTAGTGCCAGCCTGGTTTGGTATTTTCAGGATAGGAAATGTTCTTGTCTTGTCTTGGTGTCTTTGAAAGCCAGGTGTCTGCTAAGAAAGGCAGGAGCCTCTCTTTGGAATGGAGAATGTAAACCCCTCCCTCCTAATTATTATAAATTTGAAATTAAGGGGCTCTCAGGCAAAGACATGGGAATAGGAATAACAGTTCTTTACCAGGAAAATTAAAATAGCAATCCATTATTGCAGAGAACAGCCCCAGAGCAGGGTCAGAGTGAGAATCCAAGCTGACACTCTGTCAGTCAGGCAGGGTTGGTGCAGTCCCATTCCATGGTGGCTGCATCCTCCTGCACTGACAGATGTGGCTCCTGCACAAGGTGCAGTTTTCCTCCAAAGCTGCAGGGATGATGTGGAAGGTTCTGGTTTTCCTCTAGGATCCAGTGGGAAAAGGCTACCCTGATGTTCCAAATCTCAGCTTGGATCTGGGTGGGAAATTCTTGGCTCCTGCCCTGGCTGGAGCATCTCCCTGTGGGATGGTAGAATTTTATCAGCAATGGGATCCCAATTGGGATGATTTAATTTTATTAGTACAGTGAGATCCAATGTGATGATATAATTTTATCAGTTATTCACTGGGATCCAATAGAATGATGGAATTTTCTCAGTTATTCATTGGGATCCAATGTGATGATGGAATTTTCTCAGTGATACAGTGAGACTCCATGGCCCCTGAACAGGAGAGCTCTCCTGCAGGAGGGATGGGTTGTGGAAAAGCTGAAGAGCCCTGGCCCAGCTGCTTTAACAGATTTATCCATTGGCAGAGGATATTTCCCACAGAGATCAGGATCACTGCCCCACTTGGTGATAGAACTCAAACTTTTTGTCACATCCTGTATTGCAGCCCAAGGCAGGTGGGCACCAGGAGTTCAGGGTTCTCTTTGAGCCTTGGGAATAGACCATGGCAGAATTCTGACTGAATTCTGACTGATTCTCTGTTCTGAAATTCCTTTCCAGTTGTGTGGAGTAAATCATTTCACAATTGCTCTCTCTGTCTTTAAAATCTGAATTTTCACTCACCTCATCAGGGTATTTTAATGCTCAATAATCCCTGAAAATTGCCCTGCTGGGCTTCCTGCCACAGCACACGACCTGCTTGCAGTTTGTTTGGATGGTAAATCTGTGTTTCCTCCAACAGGTTTGAGTTATTTTAGCATCTAACCTGCAAAATATGAATTGGAGTAAAGCTTGGCAGGGCACAAAGCACCAGCCTCAGACCATCCCACAGCCTAAAACTCAGCCCCGCTTGGTTCTGCTGCTTGAAATCAGGTTTATCTCACCCACTTTCAGCACCTCCAGAGCAGAGCCCGTGGCCTGGCCCCCAGGAGTCAGCTCCTTACCCAGGAGGGATGAATCCTCCTCATCCTCTCCCCCTCTCCATGCAGAGCTGTTTTGGGAGCCAGAGCATTAAGACCTAAAACCACAGAACCGTGGGATGTCCTGAGTGGGAAGGGACCCACCAGGATCATCCAGTGCAGCTCCTGGTCCTGCACAGACACCCCAAAATCTCACCCTGGGCATCCCTGGGAGTGGTGTCCAAATTGTCCTGGAGCTCTGGCAGCCTCGGGGCAGTGACCATCCCCGGGGGAGCCCTCTGGGAGAAGAACTTTTCCCTGATATTCCACCTTGACACAGCTCCAGCCATCCCTGGGGACCCTGGGCAGTGCCTGAACCCTCTGGGAGAAGAATTTTTCCTGATATCCTCTCCTGACACAGCTCCAGGCATTCCCTGGGGACTGTGGGCAGTACCTGAACCCTCTGAGAGAATTTTTCCTTGATATCCCACCTAACCCTCCCCTGCCACAGCTCCAGCCATTCCCTGGGGACCCTGGGCACTCCCTGAATCCTCTGGGAGAGGAACCTTTCCCTGATATCCTCTCCTGACACAGCTCCAGCCATTCCCTGGGGAGCCTGGGCAGTGCCTGAACCCTCTGAGAGAAGAATTTTTCCTTGATATCCCACCTAGACACAGCTCCAGCCGTTCCCTGGGGACCCTGGGCACTCCCTGAGCCCTCTGGGAGAAGAATTTTTCCCCAGTATCCTCTCCTGCCACAGCTGCAGCCCTTCCCTTGTGTCCTCAGTGGGAGCAGAGAGCAGAGCTGCCCCTGCCCTGCCCCTCGGGAGGCTTCAGCTGCCTGAAAATGAGACCTGCCCATCCCAGGCACCCTGTGCAGACCCAGGCACGCTGTTCCCCGTGGCCCATCCCTCCCCGGGCTCAGGGGCAGAGCAGCCCCGTGCGTGTGCAGTGTCACACTGGCTGCCTCTCTCCCGTAGGGATGTTCCTGGCCGAGATCATCGAGAAGTATTTTGTGTCTCCCACGCTGTTCCGGGTGATCCGCCTGGCTCGCATCGGCCGCATCCTGCGCTTGATCAAGGGGGCCAAGGGGATCCGCACGCTGCTCTTTGCCTTAATGATGTCCCTGCCCGCCTTGTTCAACATCGGCCTCCTGCTCTTCCTCGTCATGTTCATCTTCTCCATCTTCGGCATGTCCAACTTCGCCTACGTCAAGCACGAGGCCGGCATCGACGACATGTTCAACTTCGAGACCTTCGGCAACAGCATGATCTGCCTGTTCCAGATCACCACGTCGGCCGGCTGGGACGGGCTCCTGCTGCCCATCCTGAACCGGCCCCCGGACTGCGACCTGGACAAGGAGCACCCGGGCAGCGGCTTCAAGGGCGACTGCGGCAACCCCTCGGTGGGGATCTTCTTCTTCGTCAGCTACATCATCATCTCCTTCCTCATCGTGGTCAACATGTACATCGCCATCATCCTGGAGAACTTCAGCGTGGCCACGGAGGAGAGCGCCGACCCGCTGAGCGAGGACGACTTCGAGACCTTCTACGAGATCTGGGAGAAGTTCGACCCCGACGCCACGCAGTTCATCGAGTACAGCAAGCTGGCGGATTTCGCCGACGCCCTGGAGCACCCTCTGCGCGTGCCCAAGCCCAACACCATCGAGCTCATCGCCATGGACCTGCCCATGGTGAGCGGCGACCGCATCCACTGCCTCGACATCCTCTTCGCCTTCACCAAGCGCGTCCTGGGCGACAGCGGCGAGCTCGACATCCTGAGGCAGCAGATGGAGGAGAGGTTCGTGGCCTCCAACCCTTCCAAAGTGTCCTACGAGCCCATCACCACCACGCTGCGGCGCAAGCAGGAGGAGGTGTCGGCCGTGCTCATCCAGAGGGCGTACAGGGCTCGGCTGGCGCGGCGCGGCTTCGCCGGCGGCCGCAGGGTGGCCGGCACCAAACTGGAGAACGGGGCGGCCACCAGGGAGAGGAAGGAGGGCGGGACCCCGTCCACGGCGTCCCTGCCCTCCTACGACAGCGTCACCAAACCCGAGAAGGAGAAACAGCAACGGGCGGAGGAGGGCAGGAGGGAAAAGGCCAAGAGACAAAAACAGGAACACAAGTGTTGAGACACACACACACACAAACACACAAACACACACACACACAGAGAGAAAAAAAATAATTTAAAATAGTAGAATTGTACGAATTAAGATATTTGCGAGCGAAAAAAAAAAAAAAAAAAGAAAAAACAACAAGAAAAAGATTGTTTACAAACTTTTCCTGAAATATATCAATACAGAACAGCTGTGGAGACACTTACCTGAAGATCTTATACCAAACATAGTCTGCTTACTGTGTGACAGCGTTGCATCTAAAGCAGTGACCTACCACCTGTTTAAAGGACCCTGCAAACAAACATTTAAACACAAAAAAAACAAAAAAAAAACCAAAAAAAAAAAAAGGATTTTCTATTGTTTGGGCAGGTGGATACTGCATGTTCCACATCAGTCAATGCAACTTAGGACAAACAAGCAAAATAAACACACACACACACACACACACAGAGAAAAACAAAACCCGCTGCTGGGATTCATGTATTTTCCAAAGCAGCCCCAAATGGATTTTATTTTCCCATTTTGTTGATTATTCTCGGAAGAAAACCCAGAAGTCACAATGGTAATGGGTTTGTTCATGCAAAACTAGATTTGCATTTAGTTAAGCAGCAAAAAAAAAAAAAAAAACCAAGAGGGGAAAAAAAAGAGCAAAAAAAATTGAAAAAGAGTTAAAACAAGTAGAACAACAACAACAAAAAAAAGAAAAAAGCACCCATTAAGCCCAGTGAGTTACCATAATTTATTTGAGATTTATGATTTGCATTCTACTTTCTTCATGGGCTTTACTTGGTTTGGGAGATGGGGCAGTCGGGTTCCTTCAGCCTGGAGCCAGCTCGGGCTGATCCCACCCCCCCAAAAAAAACCAAAAAACCAAAATAACAACAACAACAACAAAAAAACCAAAAACCAAAAAGTGCTCGTTAATGTAGAAGCGAATTTTGCATGATGGCATGACCAGGGAACCATGCATGAGGAACCACAAGCAGGGGACACCACTCACCTGTCCACACAGGTGTGTCAAGCCATAAATTCGAGGCACTCCACTGAGTATCCACCACACTCTGTGTTTGGGAGAGAAACTTTAGTGATGCTCCTGCCCACCACCAGTCCGAGTTCATAGAGAATCTTCCATAAACCTGCCAGTAGGAGAGAAAAAAAAAAATCCCCCCCCCAAAAAAAAAAACCCCAATGTAACTCTAAAATCCACAAAAAAAAAACCAAAAACCAAACCCCAACGAGCAGGTGAATGAATTGTGTGTGTCTGTTTAACAACTTTGACTTTCTTTTCCGTACAGCCATGGGTTTTTTTTTTTTTTGTTTGTTTTTTGCACACTGAAACAGAAAAAAAAATTCAAAATGCTGCTCTGGACCTCGCCAAAGGGGGAGAGGATAAATCTGGGAATGGCTTTTATCCATGTCACTGTAAATCCAAAACCTAGGGCTTCAACCAGCCAAGCAAGGTCAGTTGTATCCTGCAATATTTAGCATTAATATTAATTATTGTTCAGCCTCCATCCCGCAGTGTGGACACTTCTTTGGGTAGAGATGAATGGGGGAAAAAAAAAAAAAAAGAAAAATTAAAAAAAAAAAAAAGAAAAAGAAAAAGCAGCAGTTACCTGTGCTGGGTGGAATTTGGGGAGCTCAGGAACCAATCCTGGCGTGGGGAGGTGGCTCCTGCCTGGGGGGGCAGAGCTGGAGCAGGGATTGTGGGGGGCAGAATCAGGGGGGATTTTGGGGCTGCAGAATCACGGATTTTGGGGGACAGAGCTGGAGCAGGGATTTTTGGGCTGCAGAATTAGGAGGGGATTTTTAGGGTGCAGAATCAGGAGGGATTTTGGGATGTAGAATCGGGGGATTTTGGAGTGCAGCCAGGGGGGGATTTTGGGGTGCAGAATCAGGAGGAATTTTGGGGTGCAGCCAGGAGGGGATTTTGGGGGACAGAATCAGGAGGGGATTTTGGGGTTCAGAATTAGGAAGGGATTTTTAGGGTGCAGAATCAGGAGGGATTTTGGGGGGCAGAATCAGGAGGGGATTTTAGGCTGCAGAATCGGGGGATTTTGGGATGTAGAATCAGGAGGGATTTTGGGGTGCAGCCAGGGGGGATTTTTGGGGTGCAGAATCAGGAGGGATTTTTGGGGTTCAGCCTGGGGAGATTTTTGGGGTTCAGCCTGGTGCCTTCACCTTCCCCCCTGCCCCATTTGCCAGCCCGGGGCTGGGGGCGAGCAGAGCTGGCTCTGGGCTGGCCCCAACTGCAGCACAAGGAGCAGCAGGAGCCACGTGCAGCTGGGTCCTTGTCCCCAAATCCCCCCGGGGTGTCCCCAAATCCCCCCTGGGGTGTCCCCAGCTCTGTCCTGGGTGTCCCCAAATCCACCCAAATCCCCAACTCCACCCTGGGAGTCCCCAGATCCATCCTGGGTGTCCCCAACCCCATTCTGGGTCCCCATCTCCACCCTGGGATATCCCCAAATCCATCCTGGCATCCCCAAATCCTTTCTGGGATGTCCCCCAATGAATCTTGGGTGTCCCCAAATCCACCCTGGGTGTCCCCAGATCCACCCAAATCCCCAGCTCCACCCTGGGATGTCCCCCAATGAACCCTGGGAGTCCCCAAATCCATCCTGGGTGTCCCCAAATCCACCCTGGGAGTCCCAAAATCCACCCTGGGAGTCCCAAAATCCACCCTGGGGTGTCCCCAGCCCCATTCTGGGTGTCCCCAACCACTTCTCAGCCAGCCCCACCCAGGCTGGGACATTTTTCAGGGCCAGGTTGGTGGCACCAGCGAGGGGAAGCCAAAAGTCACTGCAGGGGTGACATTAAAAATAAAATAACAGCGCCCAAACTAGCGGGGAAAAAAAAAAACAAAAAAACAAAAACAACCAAAATCCCCCAAGACACCAGAGGGTGAGGAGAGGATGAATCTCAGTTTGCATAATCCCATAAAAGCAGAAAATGCCAGGAATCACCTGAAAGAAACCAAACCCGAGCAGGAAGCCATCCAGCAGCCATCTGTGCCCCCATTGCTCCTAGGATGGGATGTAAAATAATAATAAAAAAAATAACAACAAACAAACAAACAAAAAATTCTACATACATATGTACAGGCTACATTGTAAACAGCACAAAAAAAAAAAAAAAAACACACAAAAAAAGGAAAAAAAAATAGCTGAAAAGTGTGGTTGAACTTTTTAAGAGAATATTATAAATACTGTAATATATCATTTTATTTTATTGGCATGCCTTTTTGTAAATACAAAGAACTACAAAAATTATAGAATGGCTTCTGGCTTATGCCATTGTCCATGGTTATTTTTATTTTTTTAAGATTTTTTCTGTTGTCCTTAGATTTTAGATAGCCAGGAAATATCCCCTAAAGGAAAAAAAAAAAAAAGAAAATAAAATACAACAACAACAACAAAAAATTCCAAACGAAAACCTAAATCCCCTCCAAATAGCTTTTAACAAAAAAGCTTTATTGCAAGTGATATTTGCAGCAGCAAAAGTGTCTATTTTTGGGTTCCAATGTGCAATAAGTCGACCACTTCTATGCAAGATTTGGCTGAAATTTAAATTTGTTCTTAGGCTGGGCTGAGTCTTGGTGCGTTGGCGTTTGTGCTGGCAACTCATGAAGCTGCTCCATGACTTTAAAATAAAAAAAGTCCCTTCAAACTCTGGATATATATATTATTATTTTTTATTTTTTTTTTTAAAAAAAGGTTTTATCTGGGACACGAGGTTTCCTGAGCAGGAAGGGGAGGGAGGAGTTGGCTCTTGGCTGGAGTTGGATTTTCTGCTCAAAAAAAAAAAAAAACCAAATAAAAGGGTTCCAGGGGTGTTCGGGGTTGTTATTTTTAATTTAATTTTATTTTTTTTTTCCCTCCCCAGGGCAGATGTTTCTCCCCTCAGGGTCTTCACTGGGTGAAGCCAAAGTTGGAGGAAATTTTAGGAAAAAAAAAAAAAACCAAAAAACAAAACTCGGGGACCTTCGAGTGTCCCCCCCCACCCCTAAATCTCCAAATCCCAGCAGAGAATTCCCGTTCTGGATTCGGGGTTTTTGGGAGCCAGGTTAAGGGGGGGGATGTGAGGAAGGTGCAGCCAAAATTCACAACCACACCAAGGAATTCCCGTCCCTCCCCCACCTCTAAAATCTCCTTTTTGGGTTAATTTGTGACTCCCAAAGTGCATTAATGAAATGCCAGTCCAAGCTGCTTTCTTCACTTTCTTCACCTTTTCTTAAAATAGAGAAGCCAACGTTGAAAATAAAATTAAAATAAAAAATTCAGGTTACCCCATGGTGTTCCGCAGAGGCCACACCTGAGTTGGAATGATTTTTCTGCTGCAAAAAATAAAATAGAATCGAATTTTTAAAAGCCCAAACCAAGCTGTAAAAGCTCAATAGTGAAGATTTAGTGTATTAGAAATTGCATGGTGGCTCATCCGGGTCTTACCCAACGTGATGAACAATTACTCGAAGCCAAAAGAAATTTATAAAAAAGGAAATAAAAGGAAATAAAAAAGAAATAAAAGGAAATAAATAAAAGTGACCCTTTTCACTCTCCAAGGGAAGGTTGTCTTGGTGTCCCGGTTATTTCCCCGCTCGGATTCTCGCTCCTCTCCCTCCGTGCCCCTCCAGGGGCACAGCGAGTGCAGGAGAAGCTGCGGAAGGGTTTTGGTGTTTGGGTCTGTGGAGGAGCCCAAAAGGTGGGGACCCCAAAAGGTGAGGAGCCCAAAAGGTGGGGACCCCAAAAAGGTGGGGACCCCTAAAAAATGGAGATCCCAAAAGGTGAGGACCCCAAAGGATGGGGACCCCAAAAGGTGAGGATCCCCAAAAATGGGGCCCCAGGCAGGTGAGGCTGCCCCGAGCTGGATCTGCTCAGGCAGGGGGGGATGGAGTTGTGTGATGGCTCAGCCTGTACCTGTGACCCCTCAAATCCTGTGACCCCCAAAATCCTGTAACCCCTCACCTGTGACCCCCGAAATCCTGTAACCCCCGAAATCCTGTGACCCCTCACCTGTGACCCCTCACCTGTAACCGCTCACCTGTGACCCCTCAAATCCTGTAACCCCCAAAATCCTGTAACCCCCGAAATCCTGTAACCCCTCACCTGTAACCCCTCATCCTATGACCCCTAAAATCCTGTAACCCCTCACCTGTAATTCCTCATCCTATAACCACTCACCTGTAACTCCTCACCTGTAACGCCTCACCTTTAACCCTTCATCCTGTAACCCCTAATCCTGTAACCCCTCACCTGTAACTCCTCATCCTATAAACCCCCAATCCTATAACCCATCACCTATAACCCCCCCATCCCATATCCCCTCACCTGTAACCCCTTATCCCATATCCCCATACCTGTATCCCCTCACCTGTAACCCCTCACCTGCACCCCTTTACTCATCCCTGGCCCTGCAGCCCCCCTCACCTGCCCTGAACCCCCCAAGGAGGGACCCAACCCCCCCCCCGTCCAGCCCTGTCCAGCTGTGCCCAGCTGTGTCCAGCTGTGGGGCAGGGCCGATTCTTCTCTCTGGCCCCGCTGTTCGCCCCTCATCAGCCGCGCTTTAATTAACCTCGGTTCGGTTCTTTAATTAACCTCGGTTCTGTTCTTTAATTAACCTCGGTTCTGTCCTTTAATTAATTAACCTCGGTTCGGTTCTGTTCGGTTCTGCCTGGGGACAGGAGGATGAGGATGAGGATGAAGATGAGGATGAGGATGAAGATGAGGATGAGGATGAGGATGGAGCCGGGGTCGAGGGGAGGAAGGCTCTGGAGGGACGGGGCCGGGAATTCCGCGGCCGAATTTTTGATTTCCTTTTTTTATTTTCCGTGGTTTTATTTTGGAATTCGCAATAAACAAATGTGAACAATTCCCCTGCCTGCCCTGAGGGACAACCCAGGAATTATTTATATTTATTATTATTATTATTGTTATTATTATTATTATTATACCCAAAATCAAACCCAAACCCAAACCAAACCCAACCCCAAACCCAAACCCAAACCCAAACCCAAACCAAACCCAAACCCAACCCAAGCCCAAGCCCAGCAGTGCCGGCCCGGGGCCAGCGCAGGTTCAGGCTCCCAGGAGCCTCTTCCAGTGGCACCAGTACATGAGCGCGCCCGTGAGGAGCGCGGAGCTGAGGAAGGCTCCGAGCACGGCCAGGACCAGCGGCCGCAGCCAGCCCAGGAGACCCCGGCTGTACTGGGGGGGTCGGCGGCGCTGGAAGAGCAGAGCCCCGGTCAGGGGAGCCCTGGGGGCCGGGGGAGCCCTGGGGGCCAGCGGAGCCCCCGGAGCCAGCGGAGCCCTCGGGGCCAGCGGAGCTCCCGGGGCCAGGGCAGCGCTCGTGGCCAGCGGAGCCCCCGGAGCCCCCGGGGCCAGCGGAGCCCCCGGGGCCAGCGGAGCCCCCGGAGCCCTCGTGGCCAGCGGAGCCCTCGGGGCCAGCGGAGCCCCCGGGGCCAGCGGAGCCCCCCGGGCCAGGGCAGCGCTGCCCGCCCGCGGCTGCAGCTGCGCGGAGCTGAGATGCCGCACGGAGCTGCCGTAGCCCTCCACGTTCCTCCTCAGCTCCAGGCTCCGGTCTTGGTTCAGGTTTTTCCCCAGTTCCCTGGCGATGTCAGGGCGGCCGATCTGGCGGAGGGCTCGGACCAGGCGGTCCCAGGTTGTCACTTCTCCCGCTGTCACCAGCCAGTGGCGCAGGGCCGCGGAGCATCCCCGGGGGCTGCGGGTGGCCCGGTGGCGACGGACGAGGATTTTCTCCACGGGAACAGCTCCGAGCTCCTCGGGCTCCTCCAGCTCCTCCAGCTCCTCCATCTCCTGGGGAATCTCCAGATCCTCGGGGCTGTTCAGCTCCTCCTGGAGCTGCCGGCACTCGGAGCCGGCCAGCAGCTCGGCGATGCGGCTCATGCTGTGCTGGCCCACGGTGGCCACCACGGTGTCATCGCAGTGGCCACGCAGGGCCAGCAGGAGCAGGACGAGGCTCAGGGGTGCCAGCATGGCTCGGTGCCGCCGTGGGTTCAGCTCTCGGGGTGTCCCGGGGCTGTGGAACCCCCGTGACCTCACAGAGCAGCGAGTCCCGGGGCGAGTTCCCCGCCCGGGGTCGTTGCCCCCTGTGGCATTCCAGGACCCGCCACCCTGGCGTGCCCTAACCTGGCAACCTGGGCACCAAATCTTAGAAAATGACTTTCTGTTCGTCCTATTTATCAAACAACAAGATTAAATTCAGCATCGAATTTTTAATAGCCGCAGTTGTATATAAAGGATATAAATCGAAGAGTATCAGATACGCATATTTGAGAATACACAAAATTTGGCAGGCAGTAATTTAATGTAATTGAGGTTTGTAAAAAGCAGCAAAAGAAAAATCGAAAAATAGATTTAAATACAGTTTAGAATAAAGGGAGTTTTTGTTTCTATTTGGTTAGAAGTAGGGCTTTTAAATAATACTAAAATATATAAATATAAAAATATATAATATATAAAAATTTATACATAAAATAAAAATATAAAGATATGTATATCATGAATAACAATATTGTATATGTGGTGTATTATAATGGAAATTAAATTGAACCTATAAAATACTTATAGATTAAGAATTTAAATATAAATTAAATATTTTTAAAAGGTATAAATTTTTGAATATCTAAAGGGGTTTTCTTACAGTTTTCGTTGGGTTAGAGGCAGGAGTTTTTAGTTTTGGTCGGGGTTTTTGGGGCGTTCATTCCGGAGGATTTTTGGAAGGATCGGGAATTCCATCCCTGACTGTGCCCTGAGCGCCGCCCGGTGGGCAGAGAGAGGAACTGCAGGGACCCGAGAGCCCGGGCGGGGCTGCAGGGAGAGAGGGCAGAGAGAGAGAGGGCAAAGAGAGAGGGCAGAGAGAGAGAGGGCAAAGAGAGAGAGGGCAGAGAGAGAGAGAGGGCAGAGAGAGAGAGAGGGCAGAGAGAGAGAGGGCAGGGAGAGAGAGGGCAGAGAGAGAGGGCAGAGAGAGAGAGGGCAGAGAGAGAGAGGGCAGGGAGAGAGAGGGCAGAGAGAGAGGGCAGAGAGAGAGAGGGCAGAGAGAGAGGGCAGAGAGAGAGAGAGGGCAGAGAGAGAGAGAGGGCAGAGAGAGAGAGGGCAGGGAGAGAGAGGGCAGAGAGAGAGGGCAGAGAGAGAGAGGGCAGAGAGAGAGAGGGCAGGGAGAGAGAGGGCAGAGAGAGAGGGCAGAGAGAGAGAGGGCAGAGAGAGAGGGCAGAGAGAGAGAGGGCAGAGAGAGAGAGAGAGAGGGCAAAGAGAGAGAGAGGGCAAAGAGAGAGAGGGCAGAGAGAGAGAGGGCAGAGAGAGAGGGCAGAGAGAGAGAGGGCAAAGAGAGAGAGGGCAGAGAGAGAGAGGGCAGAGAGAGAGAGGGCAGAGAGAGAGGGCAAAGAGAGAGGGCAGGGAGAGAGGGCAGAGAGAGAGAGGGCAGGGAGAGAGAGGGCAGAGAGAGAGGGCAGGGAGAGAGGGCAGGGAGAGAGAGGGCAAAGAGAGAGAGGGCAGAGAGAGAGGGCAGAGAGAGAGGGCAGAGAGAGAGAGGGCAGGGAGAGAGAGAGAGAGGGCAGAGAGAGAGAGGGCAGAGAGAGAGGGCAGAGAGAGAGAGGGCAGAGAGAGAGAGGGCAGAGAGAGAGGGCAAAGAGAGAGGGCAGAGAGAGAGAGAGCAGAGAGAGAGAGGGCAGAGAGAGAGAGGGCAGAGAGAGAGAGAGCAGAGAGAGAGAGGGCAGAGAGAGAGAGGGCAGAGAGAGAGAGAGCAGAGAGAGAGAGGGCAGGGAGAGAGAGGGCAGAGAGAGAGAGAGCAGAGAGAGAGGGCAGAGAGAGAGGGCAAAGAGAGAGGGCAGAGAGAGAGAGGGCAGAGAGAGAGGGCAGAGAGAGAGGGCAGAGAGAGAGAGGGCAAAGAGAGAGAGGGCAGAGAGAGAGAGAGGGCAAGGTCCGTGCAATGAGAGATCGATTGCTCGGTGAGCGATTGCTAATGCCTGCCGATCGATTAGATCGGCGATCGATTGCTAATGCCTGCCGATCGATTAGCTCGGCGATCGATTGCTAATGCCTGCCGATCGATTAGCTCGGCGATCGATTGCTAATGCCTGCCGATCGATTAGCTCGGCGATCGATTGCTAACGCCTGCCAATCGATCACATCGGCGAGCGACTGCTAATGCCTGCCAATCGATTACACCGGCGATCGATTGCCAATGCCTGCCGATCGATTAGATCGGCGATCGATTGCTCATGCCTGCCGATCGATTACACCGGCGATCGATTGCTAATGCCTGCCGATCGATTGCTCGGCGATCGATTGCGAATGTCTGCCGATCGAGTAGATCGGCGATCGATTGCCAATGTCTGCCGATCGATTAGATCGGCGATCGATTGCTCATGCCTGCCGATCGATTAGATCGGCGATCGATTGCTAATGCCTGCCGATCGATTAGATCGGCGATCGATTGCTCATGCCTGCCGATCGATTACATCGGCGATCGATTGCTAATGCCTGCCGATCGATTAGATCGGCGATCGATTGCTCATGCCTGCCGATCGATTACATCGGCGATCGATTGCTCATGCCTGCTGATCGATTACACCGGCGATCGATTGCTAATGCCTGCCGATCGATTAGATCGGCGATCGATTGCTAACGCCTGCCGATCGATTGCCAAAGCCTGCCAATCGATTACATCGGCGATCGATTGCTCATGCCTGCCGATCGATTGCTCATGCCTGCCGATCGATCAGATCGGCGAGCGACTGCTAATGCCTGCCAATCGATTACACCGGCGATCGATTGCTCATGCCTGCCGATCGATTAGATCGGCGATCGATTGCTAATGCCTGCCGATCGATTAGATCGGCGATCGACCGCTAATGCCTGCCGATCGATCAGATCGGCGATCGATTGCTAACGCACACTCATGGCCCACTCGTTGCGCACCCCTTGCACTCACACAGAGGCCGGAGTTTCTCAGTTCTGCTCGGGGATTTTGGGGCGCTCATCCTGCGGGATTTTCTCCTTTATTCCATCCCCTGCCTGTCTCCCCAGCGCCGCCTTGTGGGCAGAGAGCGGCACTGCGCGCCTGCCTCTCCCAACATGGCGGCTCGGGTGCCGCTCCCAACATGGCGGCTCGGGTGTCACTCCCAACATGGCGGCTCGGGTGTCACTCCCAACATGGCGGCTCGGGTGTCACTCCCAAAATGGCGGCTCGGGCGCCTCTCCCAAGATGGCGGCTCATGTGCCACTCCCAAGATGGCGGCTCGGATGCCACTCCCAAGATGGCGGCCCGGATGCCACTCCCAAGATGGCGGCTCGGGCGCCACTCCCCGACCTTCTCGCCATGGCTGCAGAGTGAGGCCGGCACAGCCGGGAGCCGCTCGCTCCAGTGCGGTGCCCGCGACCCCGATCCCAGGGCGCGATTTTGGGCGGCGTTTCCAATCGTGCGGACATCTCCTTCAGCCCGCTTCGGCCCGGGGGAGAGCGGCGGGGCCGCCAGCGATGGTCCCGGCCCAGCCCGGGCAGGCTCGGGCCGGAGCCGGGGCGAGGCGAGGCGGGGCACGGAGGGACCGGGGGCGGGGCCGGGGGCGGGGCCGGTGCTTTAGGGGCGGTCCCAGGCGGTCCCGGGGGCGGTCCCGGGTGGTCCCCGCTGGTCCCGGGTGGTCCCGGGGCGGTTCCCGGTGGTCCCAGGCGGTCCCGGGCGGTACCGGGGGCGGTTCCCGGTGGTCCCGGGTGGTCCCGGGGGCGGTCCCCGGTGGTCCCGGGGCGGTTCCCGGTGGTCCCAGGCGGTCCCGGGCGGTTCCGGGGGCGGTGTATCAGTCCCGGTGCCGGTCCCGGTCCCGGTGCCGGTTGATTTAAACCCAGAAATGTCCCCGCGTTCCCGGGCTCACACCGCGCTGCCGCGGCTCCGCTCCCTGCACGGGTTTGGCCGCCCCTCCTCCCAAACCCTCCCCCCTTCCTCCTCATCCTCATCCTCCTCCTCCTCCTCCTCCTCATCCTCATCCTCCCCTTTTCCCCCTCCCTCAGCCTCAGACATAGGAAAATTAAAATATCGCTGACGTTTTTTAGATAGAACAAGGTGGTTTATGCAGAGCCCGGTGTGCAAAGAAACTGGAATTGTAATAAATTAAAAAGTGGTGGCCGGAAAATTCTGTATGAGAACGTGCATGGGGGCAGCTGCTGCTTTTGCTTTTTTTTGTTTTTTACCATTTGCTTTTTACTATTTGCTTTTTGCTTTTTTCCATTGCTTTTTGCTTTTTTGGTTCTTGCTTTTTGCCATTGCTTTTTGCTTTTTTGATTTTTGCTTTTTGCTTTTTACCATTTGCTCTTGCTTTTTACCATTTGCTCTTGCTTTTTGATTTCTGCTTTTTGCTTTTTACCATTTCCTTTCGCTTTTTGCCATTTCCTTTTGATTATTTTTTGCTTTTTGCCATTTCCTTTCTCTTTGTTTCCGCTTCTATTTGTGCCTTTACACCCGACCTTCAGTGCCTGTGGCTTTTTGCTTTTCAGACCGACGCTCTTCTGCAATAAACAAATTTACAGCGACTCGCGTCTGCCTGGCTCACGGAATAAAACCACCCCAAAAAAAAATCGCGTGGTTTCACCTCCCCCATCCCCCCCCCTCCCAAATTTCGGGACCCCCCCTCTGAGCACCCCCAGCCCCCCCCCAAGGAGAGCAGATGTTCAGGTAATCTCTTTAATACTGTGTAATACTTCTTTTTTTTTTTTTTTTTTCTTTTTTTTTTTTTTCGTTCTTCTTTTTAAAATACAGCATTTCTTGAGGTAGACCATCCCAGCCCTAGAGCTTGTCTGTCTCAGACATCAATAAGACATGAATTAAATACTTTCATGTACAATAAGTTGCAAAATGAGGTAGAAATGGTTACAGAGAGTGTACAAATAGGGTAATAATAATAATAATAATAATAATTAATAATAAGTCTTCAGGAAGCCAGCACGACTTTTTGGAGGTGGGAGGCAAAGGGGTGCCCTGGTAATGCCCTGGATGCAATAGGAAAATGGAAAAATTAGGGGAAAATTGGGGGAAAAACCTGGCAGACACCTCTGGGGGGGAGCCCCTGTGAGGGATCTGTTCTCTCTGCACACGCAGACCCTGAGGTTTGGGGCACAAAAAATAATAAAAATTACTTTTTTTAATTTTTTTTTTTTTTTTTAATGGGGAAAAGCCCCCCAAGAAGCAAAGTGGGTGGGCTGGGGGTTCATGCTCTGTGCAAAGCCCCTCACTCAGCCCTGCTGGGATTTGTTTTTTAATTTTAATTTTAATTTTTGGGGAGGGAAAAGGAGGGAGGAAGGGAAATGATTTGCCCAATCTGCTCCAAAAAGTGGTGCCAGTGAGAGCTCCCAACCTACAGCACTAAACTTTCCACTGAAGACACATTACTCCACCAAACTCTACAAAAAACCGTGTGGAAAAAAAAAAAAAACAAAAACCAACAAAATTTCAAATAAAATTATGGCATAATATATGTGGAAAGCACCTGAAATACATTCAAATTTCATCTTTGTAACAGCTTCAAGTTTCTTTTTCCTGTTATTTCTTCCTTTCTTCACCCCCTTTGGAAGCAAATGCAGGAGGCAGCTTTGTCCCAGGTGGGAAAACTCTTAAAAAAATCTCCTTTTTCCTTTTCTGAGAAGATAAAAAAGTGTTTTTTTAAAAAAAAAAACATTCTTTAGTTTTTTTTCTGAGGTAATTCTTTTCCTGAGTAGTTAAAAAAGAAAACAAACAAACGAACAACAAAAACAACAACAAAAAAAAATACTACAGACCTTACAAAAATAAAAACCCAAGTCTAGGATATTCAACAATCTACAGCATTTTACTCCAAAACCCCCCTTGGTTTTGGGGTGTAACCCCCAGGTTTGGGGTGCAACCTTCTTGTTTTGGGGTGAAATTCCCTGGTTTTGGGCATCTCCCCCTTTCCCTGATCAAGGTGAGAAGGGGCTCCAGAGACACCCGAGGTATTTCTGTTGGGAATAGTAAAAGCAATTAAAATAAAATTAAAAAAAAAAAAAAACAACAAAAAAATAACAATAAAGCTTTTGGGTGGATGGGGGAGCTCCTGGATCTGAGCCTGGAGCTGATCCCGATGCCAGAAATCTCCCAGGGCACCTCCAGCCCCTCTGCTCCGGGAAAATAATAAATAGGTTATCCTGAGTCCTTTGGGGTGAGGCTCCCCAAAAATCACAGCGTGGGAAATCCCTGGGGCAGCCCGAAATGGGAAAGGGGAGGTCAGCGGGGCTGGGGGGAGGAGTCTGACCCCAAATCCACGGGTCTGACCCCAAATCCACGGGTCTGACCCCAAATCCACGGGTCTGACCCCAAACCCACGGGTCTGATCCCAAATCCACGGATCTGACCCCAAATCCACGGATCTGATCCCAAATCCACGGATCCGACCCCAAACCCATGGATCTGACCCCAAATCCACGGATCTGATCCCGAATCCAGGGATCTGATCCCAAACCCATGGATCCGACCCTAAATCCATGGATCTGACCCCAAACCCACGGAGGGACCTGACCCCAAACCCATGGAAGGATTTGACCCCAAATCCACGGAGGGACCCGACCCCACTCTGAGACCCGGAGCCCCTCAGGACCCCAAATGCACAGAGGGATCCAATCCCACTCAGAGACCTCCGAGACCTCACCCCACACCCCAAACCCGTCCCCACAAGCTCGGCCTCCATCCCTGCACCCCCCCATTCCCCCCCCGCCCGCCCACCTCTCCCCGTACCATCAGTGCCTGGTCCCGTACATTTTATCCCACTCCAGGAACAAGTCCAGCTCCTTTTGGGAAGCGGCGGGGCCGACTTTGCACAGCGCCTTCTCCAGCTCCTGGTACGAGCCGGGGGCTCCCGGCAGAGCTCGGCGAGCGGCCCCGGCGTGTTGGCACAAACGCAACAACTCGGCCCCGGAGAAACTCTCGGTGCGCTGGGCCAGCGCCGCCAGCTCCCGCTCGCCCAGGCAGCAGCTGTGCTGGGCCAGAGCCTGGCGCAGGATGTGGCGACGAGCGGCGCCGTCGGGAGGGGCGATGTACAAACGGGTGCCGAAACGGCGGTGAGAAGCCTCGTCCATGCTGCCCGGCCTCGCCGTGGTGCCGATGACCACCACGTTCTGCTCCGATGAGGTAGCCACGTCGTCCAGGTAAGACAGGAGTTGGGATTTGAGGTTGCCAAGTTGGCCGCTGTCGTCGGCCACGCGTGCCGCCAGCAAGGATTCGGCCTCGGTGATGAGAACCACGGAAGGCTGGCGGCAGTTGGCCACCAAGAAGACGGTCTGGAGGATTTTCTCGGCTTCGGCTTTCCAGGTGGACAGCAGGGTGGTGCCGCTGAGCCGCAGCAGCGTGGAGCCGAGCTGCGTGGAGATGCAGCGGCTCAGCAGCGTCTTGCCGGTGCCGCGGGGCCCGAAGAGCAGCAGGGTCCGCAGCGGGTGGCTCGTGGCGCTGTAGGAGCCCGGCCTCAGGATGGGCCACAGCAGCTCCTCCTCGATGGCCGCTTTCACCGACACCTGCCCGGCGATGTCCGACCACTGCACCGGCGGGCCCCGCTCCACCACCTTGGTGTTCACCAGCTCCAGCACCAGCGGGTCCACGTTCTTGGGCTGCTCCTCCAGGAAGCCCAGGGAGGGTTTGGAGGGCAACCTCAGCGGGAACGCGGCTCCCGGCTCGGCCGAGCGCTCGCCGTTGGCCAGCGGAGGGCTGAACTTCTCGAAGGGCTCTGCCGGCCGCAGGGCAGCGTCCCTGGAGCCGTAGGATGGCGACACCATCCCCTTCATCTGCTGCTGCCCGCCGTACTTGCCCGCGTGTTCCTCGCCGGTCCCCGCTCCCGCTGGCCGCTTGCCGCCTTTGAAAGCCACCTGCGGGGACTCGCCACTGCTGCCGAAGCCGTTGCCCCGGCACTCGCCGTTGTCCGACAGGGGGTAGGGAGACTTTGGCTGCTCGTAGCTGTATTTCCTGTACCTGCCCTCGCCGTCATCCTCCCCGCCGATGTCGAACGCCTTCCTCTTCAGCGTGCCCGCTGCCTCGGTGCCCAGCGGCGGCACGGCCAGGGGGCCCAGCCCGGAGCCTTGGTAGCCATAGCCGGGCACCCCGGGCGGGCGCGCAGAGGGCGGCGGGGCCGGGATGGGCGTGGGGGCGGCGATGCCCGAGGGCAGGTAGGAGGCCGAGGGGTGGGGCGGGTGGATGCCCCCGTAGCCCGGCTGGGGCGGGTACGTGCCGCTGGCATAGTTGTACATGGGCCCCGAGGAGCCGTAACCGGGCACCAGGGCGGGCGAGGGGTGCGGGGGCTGCAGGAGCCCCGAGCTGTGCAGGGCAGGAGGGTGCGGAGGGGGCAGCGCTGCCGAGGGCTGCGTGCAGTAGCCAGAGGGCAAGTAGGTGCCACCGTAACCTGAGGGGTACTCCTGAGACGCCCCGAGAGCCCCGGAGCTCGCAGAAGCCCCGCAGGAATTGCCGGGGTACACGGGGTCGGCGAGATTGGCCGAGAGCACCGGGGAACCGCCCAGCCCGATGGCCCCGCTGCCGGCAGGGACGGCGGGTGGCACCACAGCCTTGGTGCCCGCCAGCCCGTCGGGCACGGGGGTCAGCGGGAAGGCGCCCTCGGAGCCGTGTGCCCCCGGCCAGGGCTCGCCGTCCCCTTTCTGGCCGTTCACGGGGCCGAAGGCGCCGTCGCCGTAGCCGCCGAGCGTGGGGCGCTCGTAGGGCGAGTCCAGCACCCCCGAGTATTTCTCGGCGTACCTCTTGAGGAGGTTGGAGGCCGTGAGAGCCGAGATGTCATCGTTGGCCCAGGCGTAGTTGAAGCGCTGGCGGCTGCTGGGGTACAGGTCGGATTTGTGGGCGGGGGATGAGGTGGTGGAGGACACGTCCAGGTGCTGCTCCGGCCACTGGTTCAGGGACTGGGCATGCTCTGGTGACCAGTGCATCTTCGACAGAGCTGTGGGCACAGGAGGGCACAGTGAGAGCAGTGGAACAGGAATTCTGCGCGCAGCACCCCCAAAAAGCGCACCCCACCACACCCCCGGACTGTGAGCACCTAACCCTGGGTGTTCGCAGGCCTGACGAGGTCGGGAAGGATTTTTGAGACGATGGAGCCCAAGCTTTCAGCTCATCACCCAGACCAGAGCCACGTCCAGCTGTCCCTGCAGCCACGCTGACCCCACCACACCCCTTTTGTCCAGTCCCATCCCACCCAACATTTCCCGTGAAGGAATTCTTCCACCCCAAAACCCCCCCTGACCACGGGCACCTCGTGCCGGGCTTGGCGTGGCTGTCCCTTGCTCCAGCCCCCCCAAAAGTGGTGGCATTGTCCCCTCTCCCCACCCCACTGTCCCCTCCTCATCCCCAGAGCCCTGGGGACCTCGTGGCCCGCTCCTCGCTGCCCACAGCCTTTCAGCCACTCTGCACAATGAGATTAATTAATGCCTTAATTGAATTATGGAGGGCCGGCGCTCCCACTCTGGATATCAAACTCCCACAGGAGGATCCAGGCAGTGACTCCATGTGGGCTGAGCTCGCATTTCCAGTCATTGTCAAAGTGTTCCTGATGGATGAACACACAGGGGATGCTCCTGGAGCTGCCCCTGGGTATAAAAATTCTAAATTCTAAAGGGAAAAAAATCAGCATTTGGCTGGCTCTGTGATGAATAAGGAATTTTCCTTAATATTTTTTTTAAAAGGAATTTAAAGGAATTTAAAATTTTTTAAGGAATTTTCCATCCTTGCTCAGTGGGTGCAGAGTGCTGTGCAGTGCCTCTGTCCCCCAGAAATGTCAGGCTGGACTTGGGGGATTTGGGGGCCCTGTGACCACTCCTGGCCACAGCAGCAGTGAAAAATTCCCAGTGGCATTCCCAGGCTTTTGAGGAGAGGGAGCAGCTGCCCAAACAGCAATAAACCCCACAGCTCAAATAACCAGTTAAAAAAAATGACAACTAGAGGCGGGCCTGGTGATGGAACTGCTTCTCCAAAAGCCTGGAAGAGGGTCCCAAAGCCATTGGGGTGTGGCTGAAAACCCACCAGAACCAAAAGAATTCCCCACGATTTCGGGGGAATGTACAGACACAGCAGGAAAAAAAAAAAAATCCATGAAAAAAAAAAAAAAAAAAAAAAAAAAAAAAAAAAAAAAAAAAAAAAAAAAGCTGTCGAAGCCCCAGAGGGGGAGGGCAGGGAGGAGCTGTCAGGGTTGAAATGGGACGTGAATGAGTGGACAGATGTTTCAATGCTCCCCTTGGCAGTGTGAGAAAATTACTGTCCAGTGACCAAATGGCCGGGCCGGTTCCCACCCTCGCTGCTGCCCATTATCCCCAGCCCAGGACAAAGGCGGCCGGGGGGGCTGGGCACGGAGAATCCCATTGTTGCCGCCCGCCCTAATTATGGAAATCTTGTTAATCTATTCAGCAGCGACTCTGAACTGGGCTTTTGTTCGGGGGGTTTTCAGCGGGCGCAGCGCTGAGGGTGTCCAACGGCTCCGAGTGGGGATGGGGAGGATTTGGGGAGCACCCAGAGAGGGATAGAAAGGATTTGGGGAGCACCAAGAGAGGGATGGGGATGAGAAGGATTTGGGGAGCACAAAGTGAGGGACAAAATGGATTTGGGGAGCACCCAGAAAGGAATGGGAAGGATTTGGGGAGCACTCAGAAAGGGATGGGAAGGATTTTGGAAGCACCAAGAGAGGGATGGGGATGGGAATGGGGATGGGAAGGATTTGGGGAGCACCCAGAAAGGAACGGGAAGGATTTGGGGAGCACCAAGAGAGGGATGGAAATGGGGAGAATTTGGGGAGAACCCAGAAAGGGATGGGAATGATTTTGGAAGCACCAAGATAAGGATGGGAATGGGGATGGGAAGGACTTGGGGAGCATCAAGAGAGGAATGGGAATGGGAAGGATTTGGGGAGCACCAAGTGAGGGACAAAAAGGATTTGGGGAGCACCCAGAAAAGGATGGGAAGGACTTTGGAAGCACCAAGAGAGGGATGAGGATGGGAATGGGGATGGGGAAAAGCTCCAGCCACGAGGCCGTGGGATGCAGGACAGCCACGGTGGCTTTGTTGGAGCAGGGACAGAGCACCCTCGGCACGTTTGTGCGCTCACACAAACGTGTAAAACGTTCTCAATCCCGTGCCCCGGGCCCACGCACGCAGAGCTGGTGCTGGAGTATAAAAATTCTGAAAAAATTCCCCCTGGAATGAGCCCCAGGCAGCACCTGCAGAGGCTGCACCCACCCCGCATCCCTGAGGGGGTGGGCAGGGGATCCGATGGGTTTGGAGAGAAGAGCAAACACACTGGGGCTGAGCACGCATCAAAGCCGGGCTTTAAACGCAGCCTAACTCCCCCGAGCCCCTGGAAGAGGGGCTGATCCAGGCAGGTCTCATCCCTCTGGGCAGTCCCGGGTGCAAGGAGCTTCCTTGGAGAATTCCCGAGGAGAATCCCAGCCCTTGGGTGCCAGGCTGGGCTGCCAAGGCACAGCTCGGTGGTCATCCAGGGCTCCGTGGCCACCATCCATGTCCCCGTGGCCACCATCCATGTCCCCGTGGCCACCATCCATGTCCCCGTGGCCACCATCCACTGAGCCAGGGCAGCAGCTGGAGCCTCCAGGCTGTTCCCAAATCCTTTCCCAGCTCTGCCATCCCTGCAGCCCCAGGAGCACGGCCAGGGCTGGGGGCTGCCCCGAGCTGGGCAAACTGGGGCCAGGGCATGGCAAACGGGGGAGGAGTGGCCTTGTGATGTGTTCAGGGGTCACCTGGGACATCGGGGGTGTCACAACCCACCCGTGACACTCAGAGTGGAAATCTCAGCCCCCTGACCAGGGAGGAGACCTCAAAATCCTGACCAGGGAGAAAATCTCCAGATCTTGGTCCAGGGATGAAATCTCAGCACTTTGACCAGGGAGAAAATCTCCAAATTTCCATCCAAGGAGGAAAACTCAACATCCTGACCCAGGGAGAAAATCTCCAAATTTCCATCCAAGGAGGAAAACTCAACATCCTGACCCAGGGAGAAAATCTCCAAATTTCCATCCAAGGAGGAAAACTCAACATCCTGACCAGGGAGAAAATCTCCAAATCTCAATCCAGGGAGGAAATCTCAACATCCTGACCAGGGAGAAAATCTCCAAATCTCCATCCAGGGAGGAAAATTCAGCATCCTGACCCAGGGAAAAGATCTCCAAATTTCCATCCAGGGAGGAAAACTCAATATCCTGACCAGGGAGAAAATCTCCAAATCTCAATCCAAGGAGCAAATCTCAAATTCCACCCAGAGAAGAGACCCCAGGATCTCGATCCAAAGAGGAAATCTCAGCCCCCTGACCAGGGAGGAGACCTCAAAGTCCTGACCAGGGAGAAAAATCTCCAAATTTCCATGCAGGGAGGAAATCTCAGCACCAAAACCTCCAAATCTCCATGCAGGGAGGACAGCCCAGACCCCAGCCGGGGCATAAAGGGTTAACACCTTACCCAGGGTGGACACTCGGATGTTCCACTCGGGGAGGACACCCCAAAATCCTGGCCCAGGGGGAGAAAACCCCAAAATGCAGGTCCAGGGGGAGGACACCCTAAAATCCTGTTTGGGGCAGACAGCCCAAAATCCAGGTCCAGGAGAAAACCCCAAAATCTCGCCTGGGAAGGATATCCCAAAATCCTGTTTTGGGGAGACTCCCTAAAATCCAGGCCCAGGAGAAAACCCCAAAATCCAGGCCCAGGGGGAGAACACCCCAAAATCCTGCCTGGAGAGGACACCCCAAAATCCAGGTCCAGGGGGAGAACACCTCAAAATCAAAGTCCAGGGAGAGGACACCCCAAAATCCAGGTCCAGGAGAAAACCCCAAAATCCTGCCTGGGGAGGAAACCCAAAAATCCAGATCCAGGAGGAAACCCCAAAATCCAGGTCCAGGGGGAGAGCACCCCAAAATTCAGGTCCAGGGGGACAGCCCAGAGCCCCAGGGCATCACCCCAGCACAGACCCCAGTTAAAATCCCAGTCCCACCATCCCAGTCCCACCATCACTAAAGGAACATTTCTGCTCTTTCCCTGCTCGGGCTGGGCTCGGGGGGAAGGAGCAGGAGGGGAATTTCTGCCTCCCCCAGCCCCTCTGGATTTCTCAGGGCCACCATAAACATCTGGGGCTGCCCACAAGTGACCCCAGGCCACGGGGACAATTTAAGTGAATTTAACTCCAGCTGCTGCTGGCACACAAGGCCAGGAGGGTTTTTACAGCACCCTCATCACACAGAAAAAAAATAATTTAAAAATTAAAATAAATTTAAAAAAATAAATCAACTTTGCTGCAGAAAGCTGGAGCTGATTTCCAGCTCCTGATGCTCTTTTTGAGCAGCACCAGCAACCTCTGCACATCGAGGGTGGGATTCCTGGAGGAGGAAAAAAATCCAGGATTCCTGGAGAAGGAAAAAAATCCAGGATTCCTGGAGGAGGAAAAAAAATCCAGGATTCCTGGAGGAGGAAAAAAATCCAGGATTCCTGGAGGAGGAAAAATCCGGGATTTCTAGAGGAGAAAAAGATCCGGGATTCCTGGAGCAGAAAAAAAAAAATAGGATTTCTAGAGGAGAAAAAAATCCGGGATCCCACTCGGGATTCTGCAGCTTGAAGAAGGAAAAGGGAGAAGAATCCTCCCATGACAAAAACAAAACAATCCCAAAGGAAAAAAAATCAACATTCCAGGAGTTATCGTGGCAAAAACCACAAAACTTTGCAAGGGGATAAATTGGTTTTCAGAACTGGGAATTGCCACGACTCACACTGGGGAGAATTTTGTTGATTCCCTGCTTGGCTGCTGATCCAGCAAAGGGAATTTTCCTGGGATTTTTTTTAGGGAAAATTCCAGGAAGGAAATTCCTGGAGAAAATTTAATTCCATTAGGGAAGCAATGGGAATTTTCCTGGGATTTTTTCTAGGGAAAATTCCAGGAAGGAAATTCCTGCAGGAAATTTAATTCCATTAGGGAAGCAATGGGAATTTTCCTGGGATTTTTTCTAGGGAAAATTCCAGGAAGGAAATTCCTGCAGGAAATTTAGTTCCATTAGGAATTTTTAGTTCCATTTGGGAATTTTCCTAATCTTCAAATTCCTGGGATTTAGTCCCAGAATTTCCCTTTGAATGGATCTGGATGACACCTCTGGCAGCACCCTCCACGCCAAAAAAAAAAAAAAAAAAAAAGAAGGAAAACTTTTATTTTTCTTTTTTTTTTTTTTTTTTGTTAAAAAAATGAGACAAGGATTCATCCTGCCAGCACCAGAGCAGGGAGGAAAAAAAAAAATGAAATAAAAAATAAAAAATAAAAAGGAGAAATTTAGAGAGGCAGAAATGGGGTGAGCATTTCTCCCTCCCTACATCAAACCCAACTTCCCCCAAATTCAAACAGGGAGCCCAAACCATCAGAAAAGCAGATTGAGAATGAAAATATTTGGTTTTTTATGGCATTGCCATCCTCGGGAATATCTCCTCAATTAGGAGGAGGCAAAAGGAATTAAATGATGGTCTAAGGATGGATTTCACAACCGCAAAAAAAAAAAAAAAATAAATAAAATAAAAATTTAGGGTTTTTTCCTCCTCCTGTGGGAAATGAAAAGTTTGGATGGGAAGCTCAAAACTTTGAGCCGGCTTCTCCAGGCGCTGTGCCATGAAAAAATCACACAAAAACACCAAAAAAAAAAAAAAAAAAAAAAAAAAAAAAAAAAAATCAGATCCCAGCTATCAAATAAAGAAAAAGAGGGAGCTGCAGCAGGAATCAACCTGGGCTCCTCAAAAACCTCATCCCGTATCCCACAGCATCCGGGGAAAACCGCTCTGGAGATTTCTCAGCTTTTCTTCGGCGTTTTGCCCCGGAAAAATAATGAAAATTAATAAAAATTAATGAAAATTAATGAAAATTAATGAGCTTTGAGGGGAGCCAGCCAAGGTTTGGGTTACGGCACCGCGTCCAGCAAAGCCGAGCTGATTTTAAAGCCCCAGCCCAGCCCTGGGGAGGGGAAAAAAAAGGGAAGGAGGGGAGGGGGAGGAGAAAAGAGCGGCTCCAGATAAGCGATTGTTAACGTGATCCATATGGGACACAACGCGCCGCTCTGTTTAACCCAAATGATAATGGCAAAAGGCAAGAATGCAGCGGGGGCTCGGCGGGAGAACAAAGAACCTTCCCTGCCACAGGAATTCCGAGTTGGAGAGGAAAAAATCCTGCCCTGGTCCAGGAATTCTGAGTTAGAGAGGAAAAAATCCTGCCCTGGTTCAGGAATTCTGAGTTAGAGGGGAAAAAATCCTGCCCTGGTTCAGGAATTCTGAGTTAGAGAGGAAAAAATCCTGTCCTGGTTCAGGAATTCTGAGTTGGGGAGGAAAAAATCCTGCCCTGGTTCAGGAATTCTGAGTTGGGAAGGAAAAAATCCTGCCCTGGTTCAGGAATTCTGAGTTAGAGAGGAAAAAATCCTGCCCTGGTTCAGGAATTCTGAGTTGGGGAGGAAAAAATCCTGCCCTGGTTCAGGAATTCTGAGCTGGAGAAGAAAAAATCCTGCCCTGGTTCAGGAATTCTGAGTTGGGGAGGAAAAAATCCTGCCCCGGTCCAGGAATTCTGAGTTAGAGGGGAAAAAATCCTGCCCTGGTTCAGGAATTCTGAGTTAGAGAGGAAAAAATCCTGCCCTGGTTCAGGAATTCTGAGTTAGGGAGGAAAAAATCCTGCCCTGGTTCAGGAATTCTGAGTTGGGAGGAAAAAATCCTGCCCTGGTTCAGGAATTCTGAGTTGGAGAGGAAAAAATCCTGCCCTGGTTCAGGAATTCTGAGTTGGGGAGGAAAAAATCCTGCCCTGGTTCAGGAATTCTGAGTTGGGGAGGAAAAAATCCTGCCCTGGTTCAGGAATTCTGAGTTGGGGAGGAAAAAATCCTGCCCTGGTCCAGGAATTCTGAATTGGGGAGCACAAAACTCTTCCCTGCTCCAGGAATTTCCAGCTGGGGAGCAAAAAATCCTTCCCTATTCCAGGAATTCCAAACTGGGAGAGCTGGGGAGCAAAAAATCTTTCCCTGCCCCAGGAATTCTGAGCTGGGAGAGCAAAAATTCCTTCCCTGCTCCAGGAATTCCAAACCGGGAGAGCTGGGGAGCAAAAATCCCTTCCCTGCTCCAGGAATTCTGAGCTGGGAGAGCAAAAATTCCTTCCCTGCCCCAGGAATTCCAAGCTGGATCAACATAAAATCCTTCCCTGCTTCAGGAATTGTAAGAGGAGAGAGTTGGTGAGTGTAAAATCCTTCCCTGCCCCAGGAATTTCCAGCTGGGGAGCACAAAACCCTTCCTTGTTCCAGGAATTCCAAACTGGGAGAGCTGGGGAGCACAAATCCCTTCCCTGCTGCAGGAATTTTGGAATTTCGAGCAGGAACAGCCAGAGCTTTTTCCCCTTTCCCTGCCGCAGGAATTTTGGAATTTCGAGCAGGAACAGCCAGAGCTTTTTCCCCCTTCCCTGCTGCAAGAATTTTGGAATTTCGAGCAGGAACAGCCAGAGCTTTTTCCCCATTCCCTGCCGCAGGAATTTTGGAATTTCGAGCAGGAACAGCCAGAGCTTTTTCCCCATTCCCTGCCGCAGGAATTTTGGAATTTCGAGCAGGAACAGCCAGAGCTTTTTCCCCATTCCCTGCCGCAGAGGAATGAGTGGAGAGCCCCGGTGGCTGCTCCCCCATTCCCCACTCCAGGAATTGTGGCTGCTGTGCCCCAAATCCCACCTGGTTCTCTCTCCTTTCCAATCTCCCCAAGCTAAAACACGCGGAGAAAGCGCAGCTGCGGGCAATAAAAATAAATATATCTGTGTTTGTAACAATAATAATAATTAATAATAATAATAATAATAATAATGATATTCCCCAGGGATATTTTCACGCTCAAGAAGTGGGAGTAAGTGAGAGCTGTGGGTGTAAACACGGAGCCCGTTCCTCTGGGATCCGCGATGAATTCAGCGCTGGGTGTTTATGTTATTGCAGGATCCCGTGGCTTTGCAGGGAACACAATACAGGACGTGCCATTCATTATCCCGGCAGTCCCCCAAGAGAAAATGTCAACACACTTGTGTGGAGGAGAGCTAAAACAAATGTTTAACGTGATAAACAACCGCCAGGCCGGCCTCAGCCCCCACTGAAATGTTTAATTCGGAATCACCTCCAGAGCAAACGGGCGCCGGAGCACCCACATGGGGAAAAAAAAAAAAAATCTAAATTCCCACCAGGGAATTCATCCCGAGCCACGGCAGAGCCCTGAACCTCCAGGGAGAGCCACGTCCACATCAAAGCCCCAATTCTGCCCCAAATTCCTGAAATCCGTCACGAAGCCAGCAGCCCTTCAATGATAATGTTAATTTTTGTGATCGCCGGGTAAAGCTGGGAATGACGTGAAGCGGCACATGGCGCCTCCAAACCCAGGAGAATTTACACGGGAATACACAGGATAAAGTGATTTTTTAACCCTTCCTGGCGTTCTTCTTTTTCCCGGAGTGAAAAACGCCCACTTCCAAAAAAAAAAAAAAAAAGTAATAATAAAAAAAAAGGAGCTTTCGGATAAAGTTTCTATTTTAAAATAAAACAAAACCACTCAATTCCAGTGTTTTGAAGGCGAGCGCTCCGGCGTGCGCTTGACGTGCGGGACCGGCATTGTTCCAGGAGGGAGGGATGGAGGGAGGGACGGACGGACGGACGGAGGGATGGATGGATGGATGGATGGATGGATGGATGGATGGATGGATGGATGGATGGATGGATGGATGGATGGAAAATCGCACCGTGTGCCCCCTCTGGGTTAGGATCAGGATCAGGATCAGGATTAACACCCCTGGGAGCAGCCCCCTCCGGGACCAGGCTCGCGTCACCGGAGCTCCCCTCACCCTTCGGGGGGTGAGAGGGGAGGGAATCACCCAAGCCCGAGCAGCGGGGGCTGCCCAAGACCCCCCAAGACCCCCCAGGACCCCCCCGAGACCCTCCCAGGACCCCCCAGACCCCCGGGACCCCTCCCCGGCTCCGGCCGCTTTCTCCGCGCTCCGCGGCTCGGGCCGGGATCCGCATCCCGGGGATGCTGGGCCGGGTCCCCCGCGCTGCCCCCCCGCCCCTGGGCGACCCCCGCTCACCTCCTCATGCCGGCGGGGCCCTCAGCGCAGCCCGGGAGGCCGAGCCGGGCGCCTCATCCTGCGCTGCCGCCCGGACAATGCGGGGCGGCGCGGCGGCCCCGGGGCTGGGGCCGGGCTGGGGCTGGGGCTGGGGCCGGGGCCGGGGCCGGGGCCGCGGCCGGGGCCTGGCTTGGGGCTGCCCCCCCTCCTCCCACCGCCCACCGCCCATCGCCCGCCCCCCGAGGAGCCGCGGGGCGGAGCGGAGCGGAGAGGGGCACGGCGAGGTGTGGGCGATGTGCTGCGGGCACAGCTGGGCACAGCTGGGCACAGCTGGGATAGAGCTGGGATAGAGCTGGGATAGAGCTGGGCACAGCTGGGGCAGAGCTGGGGCAGAGCTGGGCAGAGCTGGGCACAGCTGGGCACAGCTGGGGCAGAGCTGGGGCAGAGCTGGGCAGAGCTGGGCACAGCTGGGCACAGCTGGGGCAGAGCTGGGGCAGAGCTGGGCACAGCTGGGCAGAGCTGTGATAGAGCTGGGATAGAGCTGGGCACGGTCCTGGCACAGCTGGGCAGAGCTGGGATAGAGCTGGGGCAGGGCTGGGATAGAGCTGGGCAGGGTCGAGACAGAGCTGGGCACGGTCCTGGCAGAGCTGGACAGAGCTGGGATAGAGCTGGGCACAGCTGGGCACAGCTGGGCACAGCTGGGGCAGAGCTGGGATAGAGCTGGGATAGAGCTGGGCACAGCTGGGCACAGCTGGGGCAGAGCTGGGATAGAGCTGGGATAGAGCTGGGATAGAGCTGGGGACGATCTGGGCACAGCTGGGCACAGCTGGGATAGAGCTGGGCTCTGAGCTGGGCACGGTCCTGGCACAGCTGGACAGAGCTGGGCACAGCTGGGGCAGGGCTGGAGCAGAGCTGGGCAGGGTCGAGACAGAGCTGGGCACAGCTGGGAACAGCTGGGATAGAGCTGGGATAGAGCTGGGCATGGTCTGGACAGAGCTGGGCACAGTCCTGGCACAGCTGGGCAGAGCTGGGATAGAGCTGGGATAGAGCTGGGCACAGCTGGGAACAGCTGGGATAGAGCTGGGATAGAGCTGGGCATGGTCTGGACAGAGCTGGGCACAGTCCTGGCACAGCTGGGCAGAGCTGGGATAGAGCTGGGCACAGCTGGGCACAGCTGGGCTCGGCCCTGGCAGAGCTGGGCTCGGTCCTGGCAGGCCCGGAGCCGGACTCTCATCGTGCCAACACAACCCCAGCACCCCGGCACCCCAATCCCCTGCACCCCAAAATCCCCGAACCCCCCCGGGTCCTGCAGAACCAGAACCTCCCAGGATCACAGGATTGTGATTTTTGTTGTTGTTGTTGTTGTTTTTTGGGGTTTTTTTTGGTTTTTTTTTCCCCAAACCAGGATCCAGCAGATCCCAGAGATCCATAAAGGCTGAAGTAAAATCACATTTATTGAAATTCTGTTTTTGCAGTAAAATCACATTTATTGAAATTCTGGTTTTGCAGTAAAATCACATTTATTGAGGTTCCTTTTATTAAACCGAATTTCCATTCTGCTCAGAGTTGAATTCTCATTAACGGCATCTGCGGGGTCACACGATTTATTTTCACTAATCACTCCCCACGATTCCTCTTCCAAAAATCACCTCCTAATTAAAAGTCCGAACGCGTTAATTAATGCCGTGTTGGATCAGCAATAGGAAATTGGGGCTGACATTTTCTCCGCGGAAATTCTGCGATTTCTCCCACGGGGGAGCTGGAATTCCACGGCTCGCGTTGGGTTTTTACAGGAAAAAATTGAAAATTCCGGGGCTGGGGATGGTTCAGGGAGGGGTGACCCCTCCCCCGATGCCTTTTTGGGGCTCCCTAAAAACAGATAAAATGAGGGAATTAAAAGCGGTTTGTTTATTTGCAATTGATATTTCAATTATTTCGATTATATTTTATTTATATTTTATTTATATTTTATTTATATTGTATTTATATTGCATTTATATTGCATTTATATTGCATTTATATTGCATTTATATGATATTTATAGTTATGTTCTATTTATATTGTATATATAATATATATTATATATTATATATTATATATTATATATATTATATTTATATTTATATTTATATTTATATTTATATTTATATTTATATTTATATTTATATTTATATTTATAATTTACAATATAGTTATACTTATATGTATTATATTTTTCTATATTTTATATTATATATTATATAGCTATTGGTTTTGTATCTATATTTATAATTATACATATATTTATAATTATATTCATACTCACATTGATTTCTTATTTAATAAAATTTTGAATTTTATATGTTATTGGTTTATATTTTATTGTTCCATATTTTACACGTTATTATTTTAATATTTTACATTTTTATTATTTATTTTAATATTTATATTTATTTATAATTCCTATTTACCGAAGGGCCCTCAGGTCCATTTCAGGCAGACAAAACCTCCCCCAAAAAAAACGGATGATGGGTCCCAGGTTTTAATTTTTTATAATTTTGGTCCATTTGCAGATTGGGGGAGAATCTCCCAATTAGCGCTGCAGCTAATGAAGTCATTAACCCCAAATTTCCAAATTTCCCCCCCAAAATTCACTTTTATTTCCATTTCTCTGGGCTCTGTTTATAACAGAAATAAATTGCTTTTTGCCCCCTTAATTTTATCCTTATTTTGGAAAATACGAAAGCTGAAACGCCGAGGCATCCCCCGGCTGAAAGTTTAAAGAATTAATTTAATTTAAAGAAATGCAAATAAATAATTGAAGTCAATAATTTAAATAAATGGCTGGCCGTGGGATGGAGCAGGTGATGATGATGATGATGGTGATGATGCTGAGGGTGAGATTTGGGAATTCTGGGAGTGGAGAAATTGAGATTTGGGAATTCTGGGAGTGGGAATGGGGTCAGGGAGTGGGAAAAATGGGATTTGGGAATTTTGGGAGTGGGAAAAATGGGATTTGGGAATGGGGAAAATGGGATTTGGGAATTCTGGGAATGGGAAAAATGGGATTTGGGAATTCTGGGAGTGGAGAAAATGGGATTTGGGAATGTCGGGGCTGGGAATGGGGTCAGGGAATGGGAAAAATGGGATTTGGGAATTTGGGGAATGGGGAAAATTGGATTTGGGAATTTGGGGAATGGGAAAAATGGGATTTGGGAATTCTGGGAGTGGGAATGGGGTCAGGGAATGGGAAAAATGGGATTTGGGAATGTTGGGAGTGGGAAAAATGGGATTTGGGAATTCTGTGAGTGGAGCTGGGAATGAGAATGGGGTCAGGGAATGGATCCGGGAAAGGGAAAAGCGGGTTGGGTTTTTTGGGGGGTGGGGGTCTCATTTCTGGGGGTTTTTTGGGGTGGGGGGTCTCAGTTCTCAGCTGCTCCCCTGTGCCCAGGACCCCCAGAGCTGCCCCCCGGGACCCCCCGTGTCCCCCCCCGTGTCCCCCCCGTGTCCCCCCGTGTCCCCCCCGGGACCCCCCGTGTCCCCCCGTGTCCCCCCGTGTCCGTGTCAGGGTTCAGCCCCAGTCCCGCCCTCCCATCCCTGCCCGCTTTTCCCGGTGTTTTCGTGTTTTGTTTCTCCAAGCTCTGCCTCCCCCGCGGGAATCAACGCAGGGCCCCCTGTCCCCCTGTCCCCCTGTCCCTCTGTCCCTCTGTCCCCCTGTCCCCCTGTCCCCCTGTCCCTCTGTCCCCCCTGTCCCCCTGTCCCCCCTGTCCCCTCTGTCCCCCCTGTCCCTCTGTCCCCCTGTCCCCTGTCCCTGTCCCCTGTCCCCCTGTCCCCCTGTCCCCCCTGTCCCTCTGTCCCCCCTGTCCCTCTGTCCCCCCGTCCCCCTGTCCCTCTGTCCCCCCTGTCCCCCCTGTCCCCCTGTCCCCCTGTCCCTCTGTCCCCTCTCTGTCCCTCTGTCCCTCTGTCCCCTCTCTGTCCCCCTGTCCCCCTGTCCCCCTGTCCCTCTGTCCCCCTGTCCCTCTGTCCCCCTGTCCCCCTGTCCCTCTGTCCCCCTGTCCCTCCTCCTCCTCCCACTTTGATGTCCCCTTTAACTCCCCCATGTGTTTCCCATAAACCGCAGCTGTTCCAGGCGGAGCTGGGGGGGCTTTGTTGGGGGAGCCCCCCCTGGCCTTGCCCGGGGTTTCATTGGGGCCGGGGGTCCTCGGTGGGGCCAGCTCGGGGCTCTGGTGGCCACTGAAGCTCTCCTGGGGCTGGGAGGGGGGTCCTGGGGCACTGGGATGTGCCTGGGGGCTGCTCCTGCAGCACTGGGGGCTGAGCCTGGGCTCATAAAACCTGGGCTGGGACCACCACGGCCCCCAAAACCTGGGCTGGGACCACCACGGCCCCCAAAACTGGGGTGGGATCACCATGGCCCCCAAAAACCTGGGCTGGGACCACCACGGCCCCCAAAACCTGGGCTGGGACCACCATGGCCCCCAAAACTGGGGTGGGATCACCACGGCCCCCAAGAACTGGGCTGGGACCACCATGGCCCCAAATCCCCTGGGACCACCACGGCCCCCAAAACCTGGGCTGGGATCACCACGGTCCCAAATCCCCTGGGACCACCACAGGACCCCCAGGGCTCTGTCCAGGCTCTCCCTCCCATCTCTGCCTCTCCCCCGCTGCTGCTCGCCCGTTTTTTATTTCAGCGCCTCTTACAGGCAAGAGAGAATCCTGGTTTTTTGTTTTTTTGGTTTTTTTTTTTCCAGCATCCCATTATTTTGGGGTTTTTTTACCCCAATCCTTAATTTTTTGTATCTTAAAGGATGCAAGAGCCCCAGGGAGAGCAGGAAACACAATCTCAGGGTCGTGGTGTGAGGAGCAGCCTCAGAGCCCTTTGTGGCCACCGTTTCACCTCCCGTGGCCCCAAACACCTCCTCACCCCCCCCGGCTGCACTTGCACAGCCAGGAGCTTAACGAGGGGGTCCCTTCTGTCTTAATTAATTAATCCTCGTGTGCACCGAGGTCACGAGGGGTGCAGGGCGCTGTGACCGAGTGAGAAACCCTCCAGTGCCTCCTCTCTGGGGAGGGAGGGCCGGGGGTCCTCAGGGTGACGTCAGGGTGACGTCAGGGTGACGTCAGGGTGACGTCTGCACCTCACGGCCCCCAAAACTGCAGCCTCCTCCTGCCACTGCGTCCCCTCCGGGGATTTCTGTCCCTTCCCCTCCTGCAGCTCCAGCATCTCCATCCCAGTTCCAGTATCCCCATCCCAGTTCCAGCATCTCCATCCCAGTTCCAGTATCCCCATCCCAGTTCCAGCATCTCCATCCCAGTTCCATCCTCCCCATCCCTGTTCCATCCTCCCCATCCCAGTTCCATCCTCTCCATCCCAGTTCCATCCTCCCCATCCCAGTTCCAGCATCCCCATCCCAGTTCCAGCATCCCCATCCCAGTTCCAGTATCCCCATCCCAGTTCCAGCACCTCCATCCCAGTTCCAGTATCCCCATCCCAGTTCCATCCTCCCCATCCCAGTTCCATCCTCCCCATCCCAGTTCCAGTATCCCCATCCCAGTTCCATCCTCCCCATCCCAGTTCCATCCTCCCCATCCCAGTTCCAGCATCCCCATCCCAGTTCCATCCTCCCCATCCCAGTTCCAGTATCCCCATCCCAGTTCCATCCTCCCCATCCCAGTTCCAGCACCCCCATCCCAGTTCCATTATTTCCATCCCAGTATCCCCACCCCAGTCCCACCCCGGGCACCACCAGCACAAATCTGAGCTCCCACAGAAAACTCCAGCTGGGCTACCAGGGGCGGCTCTGGGCTACCAGGGGCGGCTCTGGGCTACCAAAGGCGGCTCTGGGCTACCAGGGGTGGCTCTGGGCTACCAGGGGTGACTCTGGGCTACCAGCGGTGGCTCTGGGCTATCAAAGGCGGCTCTGGGCTACCAGGGGCGGCTCTGGGCTACCAGCGGTGGCTCTGGGCTACCAGGGGTGACTCTGGGCTACCAAAGGCGGTTCTGGGCTAGCGAGGCCCCCGCCCCGCCGGGGATCGGGGGCAGGGGCGGCTCCGGGGGTTTTCAATGGCGGATTTCGGGTTTTATTTTTGTCTTTATTTTGACAGGGGAGCGTCGGGCGGTGTCGCCTCCCCGGTGCCCCCAAAGCGCCCCGGACCCTTTTCGGAACCGCCCCGAACCGAGCGGGGCCACAGGGAGCGGTGATTTATGAACATGGAGAAAAGAAAAAAAAAACTAAAAAACCAAAAAAAACCAAAAAAAAACAGCGCTGCGGACCCTCCGCACCCCAGGGGAGACCCCGGCACCCACCCCCAGCCCCACGGGGAAGCACCCGGGGGTCCCTCCCAACACCCCGAGGTGCTTTGTGGGGGGTGGGGGCAGCTCCTGGATTGGATTTTGGGGTGGGGGCAGCTCCCGGATTGGATTTTGGGGTGGGGGCAGCTCCCGGATTGGATTTTGGGGTGGCTCGTGTCCCCCAGCCCCGCGGGTCTGGCACCTCCTGGTGCTCCCTCCGCAATCCCCTCGCCCTGAGACCCCCGGGGCGCCTCCCCGTAATTATTTAATTGCTCGTGAAGCGGTTAATTGGACAGGGAGCGCCTTCTGTGGGGTCACTGAGCCCCGGCCGCAGTCCCCGAGCTCAGAGCATTCCCATCCTTCATCTTCATCCTCATCTTCATCCTCATCTTCATCCTCATCCCCCATCCCCCACCCCCCATCCCCCATCCCTTATCCTTCATCCCCTATCCCCATCCTTCATCCTCATCTTCATCTTCATCCTCATCCCCCATCCTTCATCCTCATCCTCATCTTCATCATCATCTTCATCTTCATCCTCATCCCCCATCCCCATCCTTCATCCTCATCCTTCATCTTCATCCTCGTCTTCATCCTCATCCCCCATCCCCCATCCTTCATCTTCATCCTCATCCCCCATCCCCCATCCCCATCCTTCATCTTCATCCTCATCTTCATCCCCCATCCCCATCCTTCATCTTCATCCCCATCCCCCATCCCCCATCCTTCATCCCCATCCTTCATCCTCATCCCCCATCCCCCATCCTTCATCTTCATCTTCATCCTCATCCTCATCTTCATCCTCATCCCCCATCCCCCATCCCCCATCCTTCATCTTCATCCTCATCCCCCATCCTCATCCTCATCCTTCATCCCCATCCCCCATCCCCCATCCTTCATCCCCATCCTCCATCCTCATCCTCATCCTTCATCCCCATCCCCATCCCCATCCCCATCCTCATCCTCATCCTCATCCTTCATCCCCATCCCCATCCCCATCCCCATCCTCCATCCTCATCCTCATCCTTCATCCCCATCCCCATCCCCATCCCCATCCTCATCCTCATCCTTCATCCCCATCCCCATCCCCCATCCTCCAATCCCCCCCATCTCCCATCCCGTGCCCATCCCCCACTCCCTGTGGGTCGCCCATCCCCCACCGCCCATCCCCCATCCCGTGCCCCTCCCCCCCCCGCAGTTCCCGGGCCCTGCCCGCCCCTCCCCCCGCCCAGCCGGGCCCGGGTCCCGACAGCACCGAACCCCCGGGCCGGGAGAGAGAAAGAAATAAACAGAGAAAGAAATAAATAAATAGAGAAAGAAATAAATAAATAGGGAAAGAAAGAAATAAATAGGGAAATAAATAAATAGAGAAATAAATAAATAGAGAAAGAAAGAAATAGAGAAAGAAATAAATAGGGAAAGAAAGAAATAGAGAAATAAATAAATAAATAGAGAAAGAAAGAAATAAATAGAGAAAGAAATAAATAAATAGAGAAATAAATAAATAAATAGAGAAATAAATAAATAGAGAAAGAAATAAATAGGGAAAGAAAGAAATAGAGAAATAAATAAATAAATAGAGAAATAAATAAATAGAGAAATAAATAAATAGAGAAATAAATAAATAAATAATGAAAGGAAGGAAGGAAGAAGTAAATAAAGCGATAAAGAAAGAAATAAAGAATTAAAGAATTAAAGAAATAAATAGATAAATAAATAAAGAAAGGAAGAAAGAAAGAAAGGAAGGAAGAATGAATGAAAGAGAAGTAAATAAAGTGATAAAGAAAGAAATAAAGAATTAAAGAAATAAAGAAATAAAGAAATAAATAAGGAAAGAAAGAAAGAAGAAAGAAAGAAAGAGAGAAAGAAAGAAAGAGAGAAAGAAATGAAGAAAGTAAATTAAGAAATGAAGAAAGTAAATAAAGAGATAAAGAAAGAAAGAATTAAAGAAATAAACAGATAAATAAACAAATGAAAGAAAGAAATGAATAAATAAAGAAATAAAGAAAGAAATAATTAAATAAAGAAAGAAAAAAGAAAGAAATTAAGAAAGAAATTTTAAAAATAATTCAATAAATAACGAAAAAAAGAAAGAAAGAAATGACTAAATAAAGAAATAAAGAAACAAATAAAGAATTTAAAAAAGAGAAATAAATAAAAAAGAATTAAATCAAGAAAGAAGAATTCAATAAGCCCAGAGGAAGCGCGGGCAGCGCGGCGGTGCGGAGGAATGCCGGCCCGGAATGCTCTCGGGTTACGGACACAGGAGCTCTTTGTGCTCGCTGGGGCGGCCACGGACGGGCTCCTAAACCCCGAGGCTGCACCCGAGGGGCGAGGGAGCCTTAAAGGCAAAATTTGGGGACATTTCTGCACCTAAAACCTCGCTCTGCGGGGCCGGGAGCGTCACCCGCCGGCGGGATTTGGGATTTTTCGCTCCATTTTTACCCCACCAGGGGGAATTTGGGATTTTTTCACTCCCATTTTTACCCCACCAGTGAGAATTTGTGATTTTTCACTCCCATTTTTACCCCACCAGGAGGAATTTGGGATTTTTCACTCCATTTTTAACCCACCAAGGGGAATTTGGGATTTTTCACTCCCATTTTTACCCCACCAGGGGAATTTGGGATTTTTCACTCCCATTTTTACCCCACCAGGGGGAATTTGGGATTTTTCACTCCCATTTTTGCCCCACCAGGGGAATTTGGGATTTTTCACTCCCATTTTTACACCACCAGGGGAATTTGGGATTTTTCGCTCCATTTTTACCCCACCAGGGGAATTTGGGATTTTTCACTCCCATTTTTACCCACCAGGGGGAATTTGGGATTTTTCACTCCCATTTTTACCCCACCAAGGAGAATTTGGGATTTTTTCACTCCATTTTTACCCCACCAAGGGGAATTTGGATTTTTCACTCCATTTTTACCCACCAGGAGGAATTTGGGATTTTTTCACTCCATTTTTACCCACCAGGAGGAATTTGGGATTTTTCACTCCCATTTTTACCCCACCAAGAGGAATTTGGACTTTTCACTCCCATTTTTACCCCACCAGGAGGAATTTGTATTTTTCACTCCCATTTTTAACCCACCAAGGGAATTTGGATTTTTCGCTCCCATTTTACCCACCAAGGGGAATTTGGGATTTTTCACTCCATTTTTACCCCACCAGGGGGAATTTGGGATTTTTCACTCCCATTTTTACCCCACCAGGGGGAATTTGGGATTTTTCGCTCCATTTTTACCCCACCAGGGGGAATTTGGGATTTTTCACTCCCATTTTTTACCCCACCAGGAGGAATTTGGGATTTTTCACCCCCATTTTTGAAGGAGGAACCCCACCCAAAAGGAGAATTTTGGAGATTTTTCACCCCATTTTTACCCCACCAGGTCCCATAAGGAGGATTTTGGAGATTTGTACTGGTGGCACTGGTGGCTCTGTACTGGTGGCTCTGTACTGGTGGCACTGGTGGCTCTGTACTGGTGGCACTGGTGGCTCTTCTCTTTCCCACAGAAAAAGGGAAACTGAGGCAGGCTCAGAGCTGAGTTTAACTGCAGGGACAGAGGGGCTGCCCAGCCCCAGTTCCCGTTCCCATTACTCCCAGTTCCCGTTCCATCATTCCCAGTCCCCATTCCCATTATTCCCAGTCCCCGTTCCCATTATTCCCAGTTCCCGTTCCCATCATTCCCAGTCCCCATTCCATTATTCCCCATTCCCATTATTCCCAGTCCCCATTCCCATTATTCCCAGTTCCCATTCCCATTATTCCCAGTTCCCATCCCCATTATTCCCAGTCCCCATTCCATTATTCCCGTTCCCATTACTCCCAGTCCCCATTCCCATTATTCCCAGTTCCCATTCCCATTATTCCCAGTTCCCATTCCCATTATTCCCAGTCCCATTCCCGTTATTCCCAGTCCCCGTTTCCATTATTCCCAGTCCCCATTCCCGTTATTCCCAGTCCCCATTCCCATTATTCCCAGTCTCCATTCCCATTATCCCAGTCCCCATTCCCGTTATTCCCAGTCCCATTCCATTATTCCAGTCTCATTCCCATTATTCCCCGTTCCCATTCCCATTATTCCTATTCCCGTTTCCATTATTCCCATTCCCGTTCCCATTATTCCCAGTCTCCATTCCCGTTATTCCCAGTCCCCATTCCCGTTATTCCCAGTCCCTTTAAGCCGCCGTGGGGGTTTAAGCACATCCAGATGTGGAGCCGGGCCGCTCCGCGTCCCCTGAGGGGGCCCCGGGTGACCCAAACTGAAACCAGAGCCCGGCGAGGGCTCGGACGGCCCGCGGGGACAAATCCCGGGCTCGGGCCTTTGCTAAAACCGGCACTGAGCCCCCAATTCCTGCCCCAGCGGCTCCTTGTGAACATTCCCCCGGGGAAAAATGAATTCCTGCGGTTCTGCTGCCCTAAATCCCGGCCAGGATCGTCCCTCTCTGGAGTTTGGGTGGTTTTGGTCTGATCGGAAATCCCCAAAATCCTGGAGAAAGCAGGAATTGCGAAATTCTGGGAGGAAAAGGGAAATCCCAAATTCTGGGGGAAATAGAAATCCTCAAATTCTGGGAGGAAACAGAAACCCAAAATCCTGGGAGGAAACAGAAATCCTCAAATGCTGGGGGGAAACAGAAATTCATCCCTGAATCCTGGGAAAAAAAAATAGAAATCCAAAATCTGGGAGAAAAAAAAAATCCCTGATTCCTGGAGAAAACAGAAATCCCAAAATCCTTGGAAAAAACAGAAATCCCAATCTGGGGAAAAACAAATCCCTGAATTTTGGGAGAAGCAGAATTCCCAAAATCCTGCGAGAAAACAGAAATCCCCAAATCCTGTGGGAAAGCAGCAGGGATCCAGCAGCCCCCCCCCCCCCAGCAAACAAATCTGGATAATTTAATGTAACAGAATAAATCAGAGAACGCAAGGAGCTCGTGGGGCATCGATCACGGGGCTGCCACATCAGGGACAGGGCTGGCAGCGACTATTATGTATTTATACATTTATATATTCATATAATTTATACAATTATACATTTATATATTTATAAATTAAGCGGGTTTTAATTCCCCGAATTCTCTCCGGGCTCGGCTTTTCGGGAGCCCCAAAAGCTTCACCCGGCGCCTCCCGCGGCCTCCGGCTCCGCCTGGTGGCAGCCGAGGGTACTGCAGCAGGGGGACACGGGGACAGGGGGACACAGAGGGGAAAAAGGGACATGGGGACACGGGGACACAGAGGGAAAAGGGGACACAAGGACAGACCCTGAACTCCTCCTCCATATCCCGGGGGTCTCCCTCTCCCCGCCCCACCCCCCAAAATCCCGGGGATTCCGCCCCGGCCACGCCCCCCACACTGACCCCGCCCCCCACGCTGACTCCGCCCATAATTACCCACACCACGCCCCGCGCAGGCGCAGGAAAAGCGCGCGTGACCGAGCGCGGACTACAGGTCCCGTGAAGCCCGCGCGGGGCGGTGCCGGGCGCTGATTGGACGCCCGGGGCGGCGCCGCGCGCTGATTGGCTGCGGCCCAGGTTTGAACGGGCGCGAGGCGGGCCCCGCCCTCTGGCGGACGGCGGTGGAGCAGCAGCGCAGCGTGAGGGGGGGGCGCGGCCGGGGGGAATTTGGGGGTCCTGAGGGGGGATTTGGGGGGTTGAGTCTCTCAGGGCGCGGGAGAGGCGGGAGGGGTCAGTGGGGCGGGAGAGGCAGGAGGACTGTGGGGCACGGGTGAGGGGGAGGGGTGAAGGCCGCGGGAGGCTGAGGGGGTGGGGGGCGCTGGGCCTCTCTGAGGGGCAAGGAGGGAGATGGGCTGGGGGTCAGGAATTGGGGTCTGGGGGGCTGTGGGCCCTGGGTGGGGGTGATGTGACCCCTTAAGGGGGCTGAGGAGTGGGGCTGGAGACCCCAGTGGGGCTGGGGGTGTCAGGAACTGGGCTGGGAGCGCTCTGGCAAAGAAGCGGGGCTGGGGGGATCTGAGGGATTTGGGAATCTGCGGGGTTTGGAGGGCTCCGAGTTTGGAGATCTGGGGAGTTCTGGGGTCCCACACCTCCCTTGCCTCTCCCCAGCCCGCATCAATTCGGAGACCCTCACGAGAAGCCCCGGGATGGCCGGGAAGGACGAGAAAGATGAGAAGGACGGAACCACGGACGGCTGGGCGGCATCGAGGAGCGCCTGGAGAGAGATCCGGGTGAGCCCGAGGGGCTGGGCTCTGATCGGCCTTTGGGGGGGTCCTGGGCTCTGATCCCGGCTTTGGGGGGGGTCCTGGGCTCTGATCCGGCTTTGGGGGGGGGTCCTGGGCTCTGATCCTGGCTTTGGGGGGTCCTGGGCTCTGATCCTGGTTTTGGGGGGGTTCTGGGCTCTGATTCCTGCTTTTTCTAGGATCTCACTGTGGGACCTTCTGGGGGGGTATCTGAGCTGGTTCTGACTCTTTTACAGGAAATGCCTCTCAAGGATCCAGCTCTCATCCCAAATCCCTCTTTCCAGGAAATGCCCCACAAGATGCTCAGTTCTAATCCCAAATCCCTCTTTTCCCAGTAAACGCCCCAAGAGGTCCCAGCTCTGACCCCAAATCCCTCTTTTCCAGGAAATGCCTCTCAAGGATCCCAGCTCTCATCCCAAATCCCTCTTTTCCCAGGAAAGCCTCTCAAGGATCCCAGCTCTCATCCAAATCCCTCTTTTCCCCAGGAAATGCCTCTCAAGGATCCCAGCTCTGTCCCCAATCCCTCTTTTCCCAGGAAATGCCTCTCAAGGATCCAGCTCTCATCCCAAATCCCTCTTTTCCCCAGGAAAGCCTCCGGAGCCGCTCCGCCCCCCATTCCCGCCGTGTCCAGCTGTGCGACCGCGCCCTTCGCACCTGCGTGGAACAACTGGCCCAACCGGCGGGCTGGTAGCCCACGGCAGCCAGCTGCTAGCCCTAGCCCAGGAGGCCACCCAGACCTACCTGAGCCTGGTCCCGAGCCGCCTCACCTGTACCTGGAGAAGATCCTGTTCCACGTGCTCCGCAACGCCGCGGGCTGGGTGGGGGCCGCACACCTGGAGCGCGGCCGAGCTGCTGCGGGAGCGGCTGAGGCGCTGCGGCCACCGGCACGGCGATTGGGCTACCATCACCGCCAGCAGCTTCGGCGTGCTCTGGAAAGCCGCAGCCACGCTGGCCGGGCCCGAGAGGCCTCGGGAGGAAGGCAGGGCCGTGCTGAGCGCCAGGATCCGCGGCCTGCGCTTCCTGCTGCTGCTGGAATGCCGGGAATCCCGCGACTCCTTCCAGCCTCCCTTCTTCACCTCCCACACCGCCCACAACGCTGCGGCCGCCGCTGCCCTCTACGAGGCCGAGAGGGCTCCGTGCTCTCTTTTCCTGGCCAGGCAGCTCAGGGAGTTGCTGCTGGACACGCTGAGGGACGAGGCTCCGCGCCTCCGGATCTGCAGCACTCCCTGTGCCACGTGGAGCTCACCCTGCAGCGCTGCCGCCACCTCTGCAAAGCCCCGGCGCACCGCGACGCCCTGGACGCCCTGCAAGATTCCAAAGAGTTTTTGGGAGCTGGGAATTCTCTGGGACAGCCTCTGGAGCTGCTGGAAGCCGGGATCCAGCTGAGCGGCTCTGGCCAAAGGCGGGGGCGGTGCCCAGGCCGTGGGGCCGGCCCTGTGCCGGGCAGGAGCTGCTCTCGAGGGCGGAATGTTCCGGAAGGATTCTGCGGGTGCTGCTGGAATGTGCCCAGTTCGTGCTGGCCCAGCTCGGGGAGGTGCTCAGGAAGAACCGGGAGCTGCCCCTCGGCCTCCAGGAGCTCCCTGGCATTTGTGGCTTCTCCAGGGCCACGGCGGGGCGCTGCAGCGGCTGCTGGCCCAGGTGAGGAGGAGGAGGAGGAGGAAGAGCAGGGATGTGGGAGCAGCTCCGGATCAGCATTCCCTGGAATCCCTCAGGGTCGCTCCGTGCTGGTCCCAGCCCTGGCAGCAGCTCCTGGAGTTTGAGGAGTCCCAAATCCCACTTTTCTCCATCCCAGCAGGAGCTCCTGAACCCCGAATTCCATTTTTCTCCATCCCAGCAGGAGCTCCTGAACCCCAAATTCCATTTTTCTCCATCCCAGCAGGAGCTCCTGAACCCCAAATCTTTTCCCCTTCCAGATCCATCCTCGGCAGCTCCTAAATTCCCAAATCCCAGTTTTCCCAGGTCCATCAGCAGCAGCTCCTGGGGTTTGTGGAGTCCCAAATCCCACTTTTCCTTTTCCCAGATCCACCTCCATCCAGCAGGAGCTCCTGGACCCCCAAATCCCATTTCCCCCATTCCCAAATCCCATTTTTCCCACTCCCAGGTCCCTCTGACTCCATCAGGGAGCAGGTGATGGTGAAGCAGCTGCTGTTCCACAGCCTCCAGCTCTTCTCCAACGCCATCCATGAGATATTCCAGCGTTCCCAGGTATCCAGGGAATGGATCCGGATCCCTGGGGGGGCTGGGAGCCTCTCCCGTGGGACTGGGGCTGGAATTTTGTGGTGGAGCCACTCTGGGAGCTTTTCCCCATTGGATTTGGGGCTGGAATTTGGGGATTGAGTCACCCTGAAAAGATCCTTCCTTTGGATGTAGGGTCGGAATTTGGGGATGGAGCCTCCTGGAGGGGTTCTGGAAGCTTCTCGCTGTTGGATGTGGGGTTGGAATTTGGGGTTGAGGTGCCCTGAGGGGGTTCTGGAAGCTTCTCCTGTGGGATGTGGGGTTGGAATTTGGGGGCTGGGAGGGGTGGGTCCTGGAGTGTCCCTGAGGCTCTGGTGTCCCACAGCCCTCGGGGTGGCCGGAGCTGGCACAGGTGACCACGAGCTGTGTCCAGAGTGTCACCTGGATGCTGGAGGGGCTGGAGGGCTGCCCGAGGCAGAGAGGGCAAATTCCTCGATGTCACTGGTCAGTGCCACCCCTGTCACCAACCCAGTGACCCCAGTGCCACCCCTGTCCCATCCCCTGTGACCCCAGTGCCACCACTGTCCCCATCCCCTGTGACCCCAGTGCCACCCCTGTCCCCAACCCCAGTGACCCCAGTGCCACCCCTGTCCCCAACCCAGTGACCCCAGTGCCACCCCTGTCCCTAACCCCAGTGACCCCAGTGCCACCACTGTCCCCATCCCCTGTAACCCCAGTGCCACCCCTGTCCCTAACCCCAGAGACCCAGTGCCACTCCTGTCCCCATCCCCAGTGACCCCAGTGCCACCCCTGTCCCAGCCCCAGTGACCCAGTGCCACCACTGTCCCCAACCCCAGTGTCCCAGTGCCACCACTGTCCCCAGACCCAGTGTCCCAGTGGTCAGTGCCCCCCCTGGGCTGTGTTGTCCCCATCCTGGCTGTCCATGGGGGGGTCACTCGGTGTCCATGGGGGGTCACTCTGTGTCCATGGGGGGTCACTCAGTGTCCATGGGGTCGGGATGAGCTCTGGACGGGGGGGGGGGGGGGGGGGGGGGGTCACTGCAGTGTCCCCTCCCTGTCCCGTTGGTCACTCTGTCCCCTCCGGCCACAGCCACGGTCACCTCCCGCCTGGGCCAGGCTTCCAGAGCCGAGACGTTCCAGAAGCGGCCGGAGCCGTGTGCCAGCCCCTGTGCCGGGCAGTGCTGGCCGGACACGGCTACGGCCAGCCTGGAGTGACCCCGAGCGGGTACTGGGGACACTGGGATGGGGTACTGGGGACACTGGGATGGGGTGCTGGGGACACTGGGGACACTGGGATGGGGTGCTGGGGACGCTGGGGACACTGGGATGGGGTGCTGGGGACACTGGGATGGGGTGCTGGGATGCTGGGGACACTGGGATGGGACGCTGGGGACACTGGGATGGACGCTGGGGACACTGGGATGGGGTGCTGGGGACACTGGGGTTACTGGGCACGTTTGGGACCTGGGATGGAGTACTGGGCATATTGGGGGACATTGGGAGTAGTGGGGAGACTGGGATGGGGTACCAGAGGTATGGGAATGGAGTACTGGGGATACTGGGATCCCTGAGCATGCTGGGCACACTGGGATCCCTGGGCCATACTGGCCACACTGGCCATACTGGGCCCACTGGGCTGAGCTGTTGTCTCCCCTCAGCTCCACAGGTGTTTCCGGCTGCAGGTGGAGAGCTGGCGCTGCCAGGGCCGGCCCCGAGCGCGCCATGGACGCCGTGGCACAGTGGCTGCTGGCCCTGGGGCCACGGGGCTGGGGAGGCCAGGTATGGGGCCACGGGGCTGGGGAGGCCAGGTATGGGGCCACGGGGCTGGGGATGCCAGGTGTGGGGCCACGGGGCTGGGGGATGCCAGGTGTGGGGCCACGGGGCTGGGGAGGCCAGGTGTGGGGCCACGGGGCTGGGGAGGCCAGGTGTGGGGCCACGGGGCTGGGGAGGCCAGGTGTGGGGACACGGGGCTGGGGAGGCCAGGTGTGGGGACACGGGGCTGGGGAGGCCAGGTGTGGGGACACGGGGCTGGGGAGGCCAGTATGGGGGACACGGGCTGGGGACACATGACTGGGAACTGGGGCCACATTCCCAGGTCTTGGGGACACATTCCCAGGTCCCAGGGCACATTCCCAACGTTCCCAGGTGCCAGGGCCGCATTCCCAGCCCAGCCCGGGCCGTCCCAGCTCCCTGGTGGCCGAGCCCGTGGCGCTCTGGGCCAGGATCAAGATGGAGGCGGCCAAACAGGGAGCAGAGGAGCTGCGGCTGCGGTGAGGGCAGGGGGGAATGGGGAATTGGGAACTGGGATGGACACCTGGGAGACTGGGATGGGGGGATTGGGGGAACTGAGGATGGGGAGATTAGAATGGAGAATTTGGAGGGAGGATTGGGTGGGGGACTGGGATGGGGTGGGAGGATTGGGGTGGAGGGATTGGGATTGGAATGGAATGGGAGAATGGGGTGGGGGATTGGGATTGGAATGGAATGGAGGGATTGGGATGGGATGGGATTGGGGGAATCAGGAGCCCCCCTGGGACAGGGGAAGGTACAATAGTGTGGGAGCTCCCTCCCATCCCATAAGGCCATGCAGATCCTGTTTCTCTGATCCAATCCCTCTCCCCAGGACTCTGCGGATGCCCTGGAGTCCCATTCCCATTCCAGTCCCTGCCCAGGGACCGCCCTGGTGTCCCTGCTGCTGGCAGAGCTGCAGGCGTACAAATCCCTGCGGGGCCCCACGGCCTCGGAGCGCTACAGCGTCCTGTGTGACCTGCTGGCCTTGGGGGGGGACCCCCGGGAATCGGGGACCCCCCGGGATTGCCAGAGCCCCACTGCAGCCTGGCCAGGGCGGTGGCACTGCTGGAGCTGGCACAGCTGCTCTGCAGCCACAGCTTCACCTCCCCCACTGACTGGTGAGTGCTGCCATCCCAAATCCTCCATCCCTGCCCCAGTCCTGATCCCTCTATCCTGCCCCAATCCCAGTCCTGATCCCTCTATCCTGCCCCAATCCCAGTCCTGATCCCTCTATCCTGCCCCAATCCCAGTCCTGATCCCTCTATCCTGCCCCAATCCCAGTCCTGATCCCTTTTCCCTGCCCCAATCCCAGTCTGGTCCTGCTTCCCATTCCATCCCAATCCTGAACCAAATCTTCCATCCCAGTCCTGATCCCACTCCTCCATCCCAATTTCTCATCCCAGTCCCTTTTCTCTGCTCTAAGGATTCCAGTCCCAAATCCCATTCCCTCATCCCAATCCCCTTATCCCAAATTTCCCATCCCAATCCCCTTATCCCAAATTTCCCATCCCAATCCCTTATCCCGAATTCCCATCCCATTCTCTCCATTTCCCCCATTCCATCCCATCCACTTTATCCCAAATCCCCCATCCCAATTCCCGGATTTTGGGGCCAATTCCCGGGATTTTGGGTTCAATTCCCGGGATTTTGGGAATCCCTGTCCCCACAGCTCTGCCCTGGATGCCATCCAGGAGGCCTGAGGCTGCTGGATTGGCTCTCCCAGAATTCCCAGCCCTGGAATTCCCAAATCCGGGATCAGCTCCTGGACGAGCGTGCCCAGGCCCTGCTCTGGCTGCACATCTGCACCCTGGAGGCCCTGGTGGAAAAGGTGGGTGGGGTTTTCCTGGGATTTGGGGAAAATCCTGAAATTCCTGCGTGTCA